>NW_027445039.1:0-141332 GCF_048569485.1 Anomaloglossus baeobatrachus | reverse complement strand
TAATCGCTCTCATCACTCCGTGGTAGCACCCCCCCCCCCTTCTCCTTCTCAGATGTCCAACATCTGGAGAGGTGTCACATCCCATTCACACAGCAGAGGCAATCTCCTGTGATATGGAGATTAGATGAGTTGTGAACAAAGGACACAGGACGACCCCCTGCTGTGACCCTGTAACAAGAGTTCCTATCTCATTACCAGGCCATTGAAGCCACCAGACAGAACGACTCCGGTAAAATATGGTTAATATCTCGCGAGACGTACATCCGATAAATACGGCAACCATAAAAATGGTGTCTCCGCATGCGGACGATGCTGGCACACCTTTTTTATGGGAGTGGGACCTTGGGAAGTACCCCAGGCGTGATATCGGCCAGTGGGGAACTAGCAGACAAGCCATGAGTACTCTCGTTTTGCAGCTAAATTCATAACTGTCAAAATGAGAGCATTGGCGTCCGCCTACAATGTTCCCAGGCAAAGTTATGATTAATAATCCCTTGGGAATTTTATCCTGACTCAAAGCCGGGGGAGTGGCAGTGGTTCCCTGTGAGGTCACAGAGGTAGGAGGGGGACAGGGATTCGGCCAGGTTGATAACCACAGTTCGGACATTTTAGCTTGTTCTTTGCTCGGGGGTCTGGTCGGGAAAGACCTGTGAGGGAGTTCCGGAAACCTGGTCTATCAGCGCCCCCCTGTGGCCAGACGCACAAGGTAACTGCTTGAACTGTATGCCTGTTTGTAACCCATATCTTGCCTGTAAATGTACTCTGACCTAACTGTATATTCTGTAGATTCCCTATTGTATATATTGTAGTTTCTAGTGTGCCTTAGGCTGATTAAATTATATAATTAATCTTGGGCTGTTCTGTTATCTCGATCTTGAATCCCACGTCTGTGTGTTCGGCTTAATTGTTACCGTAAATCGGATGGTGGCAGCGAGTTTGTGCCAAGGATCATTGTGGGGCAGCCGGTGAGATTAAAGGTGGTTTTCATATATTCCGTCCGCTGAGGTCAGGAGGAATATATACCTCACTCTCACCGGGAACCCTTCAATCCTCGGCATAGGAGAATAGCGGCCTCCTTGCTTATTTTCGGGCAATTCCATAATTGGCCTGACTATAAGAGGGGCGCTAGAGAGCGCATCACGTGCTCTGTCTGTCGGTCGGGAGGTATAGAGGAGGGGTGTGATGCCCGCTTGTTACCCCCCCGATCGTGACATATTGGTGGCAAGCGGTGGGATCGAGATAATAGTGCGTGTGAGTGTGAGACCCATACTCCCAGACACTAAAGACTGCCAGTAGCAGCTGTGGCTGCTGGGGTCTTCAGACTAGACCAACACTAGAGTGTCAGAGTGCATATACAGTAAGGTGTGTGGGCGCATCAGGTGTCAGTGACCAAAGTCTGCAACAATGGCTGATAACACCAGGAGCAAAGCTAATGAAATGGCCGATGCTCTGGCCAGAGGCGAGGAGGTAGAAGACTGTGCTGTGGACAACAATGAGGATGTTGACGACGAGTCCTCCAGGAGCCCGACGCCAGAGAGCCGTTCTGCAGAGGACAGCGCACAACCTGGCAGTTATGGACAAGATGAGGAGGAGCCCACCCAAATGTCCTCAGGGAGCCAGATGCCAGCCCTCCGCTCTGCAATGGACAGTGAATCACCAGGCTCTGCAGCGTGCCGCAGATCACCACTCGCCAATCCACTGAGCCTGGCAGGCTCGGATGCCCTTCTACAAATGGCTATGGCCCGACTCCAGGCTTTTTTTCCCCCCCTTCCATTCCTTCCCCTCTTACCTTGGGAAATTATATAATTTTATGTAATTTAGGATTGTGCAATGTGGCTGTGTAGGTGGTCTCTTGTATTTAGGTTCACAATATAGATATATTTTTATATAAAAAATATACATTTTGTATACACTTTTTATATACATTTTTTCACATGTATTTGTAAATTTTGCATATTTTGCACATTTTTTGTGTGTTTGTCCATATCCAGCTAAATTTTGTCTTTTAGAAATTGAATGAATTTGCATAAGTAAGTATAACATTTATTCATTGTTTCATTCACTATACTTTTTTGCTCACCTTGCACTTTTGTACCGTCACATTTTCTTTATCACTGTCACATTTCTTTATATCCACATATATAGTCTAGATCCATGGATGAGTCTGTTTCAGTTAGACTTTATTGTATTTAATTTATATAAATCACATTAGTATATGTCACTATTAAATCTTTATATAAATAGAGTCCGTTTCATGAGTGCTGCATTGCATTAATCCATATAAATTTACTTCATACCATGGATCTATTCAGATTCACTGATATAACTGGCATTCCTATGGTTAACTTCTAAGTATAAAAAAATCCTTAGAGCGCTTGCGCTTCCCTGGGCAGCAGTGTTGTCTGGTTTCTATGGTGAGGCGTCCTCACGTGGTTCATGGACGCACTCCCTGGTTTACCAGGGGACGTTTCCATGGCTGCAGGACGCTGACCCAGGTGCTTTGAACTCTCCTGCTTTCCATGATAAGCGCTTCACAGCCGCTGCTATCAGTAATCTGCGTGTCATTGGACAGCTGTTACTTAGGGGTGCTTCACACACAGCGAGCTCGCTGCTGAGATCGCTGCTGAGTCACGGTTTTTGTGACGCAGCAGTGACCTCATTAGCGATCTCGCTGTGTGTGACACTGAGCAGCGATCTGGCCCCTGCTGTGAGATTGCTGCTCGTTACACACAGCCCTGGTTCGTTTTTTTATTGTTGCTCTCCCGCTGTGACGCACAGATCGCTGTGTGTGACAGCGAGAGAGCGACGGAATGAAGCGAGCAGGGAGCAGGAGCCGGCATCTGGCAGCTGCAGTAAGCTGTAACCAGGGTAAACATCGGGTAACCAAGGTGGTTACCCGATATTTACCTTAGTTACCAGCCTCTGCAGCTCTCACGCTGCCTGTGCTGCCGGCTCCTGCTCTCTGCACATGTAGCTGCAGTACACATCAGGTAATTAACCCGATGTGTACTGTAGCTAGGAGTGCAGGGAACCAGTGCTAAGCAGTGTGCGCAGCTCCCTGCTCTCTGCACATGTAGCGACGTTATGATCGTTGCTGCGTCGCTGTGTTTGACAGCTAAGCAGCGATCATAACAACGACTTACTAGGTCGCTGTTACGTCACAGAAAATGGTGACGTAACAGCGACGTCGTTATCGCTGTCGCTATGTGTGAACCCAGCCTTAAATAGACTGTGTGCCTTACCAGACTTCACCCCTTCTGAGGAAGAGACGAAACGATCGTTAAGGGTGATCCTGGGGTTCTTATGTAAGATCTATATTTATGCTTTGGTTCATCACCGCTCTGTATGATCTGTTTGACAAAATGTTGATTTAATCTGCCTGCTTGATAAGTATTGCTCTGATCACATCAGTGTCTATGGCTTAATGATATGCGCCCTTTGCCTAGTAACATGCTGTTGTAATTCAACTCCTGCAACAAGACGGAATCCTGCTCTGTTAACCCTTAATATACCTGCTTGAATAGTATTGCTCTTATCACATCAGTGTTTATGGCATGATGTTATATGGCCTGCCTAGTAACATGCTGATGTAATACTATTCCTGTTAACTATATAACAGATTGAACTTTGCTCTGTTAACTCTTAATATACAGTAGATGCATAGGTATAATGGGCATTTGTTTACAAAGAGTTTTTCAGCAATTCCTGTGACAACGTGAGTGCTTACAGAGATAATTTTTTCTGATGCAGTTTTTTATGGCTTGCCTCAGAAATAATAACTCTGCATAGATTCATTGGAATAAGCAGATTATTTCTACCTCTAAACAAAACTATTCAACCCCTCATTCATCTCATGTATCTTTGGTCTCTCAAATTGTTTATTTTTAGCTGTATGCTAATGCACTAGCACTTTCCGATAGATCACAAATTATATATTATAATTGACCTCGATGCGGGCGGATTAGGGGTTGAATACTTTTTCAGGAGACCAACCTCACAAAAACATATGTACAAAAATTTGTTAAAAAAAACTGTGTTATGAACCTGTATGAATTTATTATGTACAATATTTAAAAAAAATAAAAAAAAATAAAAATTAACACTTGTTGAACCCAGGATATTTTTATATCATTATCCATCTTTTTAATATTTTTCTTGTGTGTTTGTTTAATAAAATAATAAAGAATTTAATGTTTCATGAGAATTTGGGTCATTTGACTTTTTTGGAATCTCTGGAGACCGGGAGGGCTACAAGGAACTCATGGCAGAGCGCAGGGCAGAGCGGCAGGCAGCGCGTGAAGCTGCGGAGCGGCAAGCAGCGCGTGAAGAGCGACAGCAACAGGCAGAGAGCGTGACCACCAGCTGCAGCTAGCTCAGCTCCGGCCCTCATCAGCCACCCGTGACCTTCGAGACACCAAACTTCCAAAGGTCCGTGTTGAGGACTTCCCAGTGCTGGAGAAGGATGGAGACTTGGACTCTTTCCTGACTGCTTTTGAACGGACTTGCCTGCAGCACCATCTGGACAAGGATCAGTGGGCCAAATACCTGACCCCCCATTTAAGGGGTAAGGCCCTGGAAATCCTTGGGGACTTGCCTGCTGAGGCAGATCAGGGCTATGACACCATCAAGCGGGCCCTGATCCAACAGTACTACCTCACTCCGGAGTCCTACCGCAAGAAGTTCCGAAGCCTGCAGGGACCAAAGGACTCCTGGGCTGACCACCAGCGGGCACTTGCCCGAGCTGCCGACCACAGGACCCAAGGCCTGCAGCTTACCACCGGACCGGAGATCCTGGACTTGTTCATCACGGAGCAACTCTTGTGGAACTGCCCTGAGGATCTCCGCCAGTTCATCCGAAACCAGAAGCCAAAGGGGTCCACTGCTACGGCCGCCCTCGCACATGACTACACCAACAATCGGGCCCCGGAGGCCAAGAGAGCGGCCGCCAGCAGCACCTGGAGAGGGGGTAAGATGAATTCTGCGACTGCCCCACCTGCCCCTAGACTGCAGGGGGTGTCCCCCTCGACCCCCCCCCCCTCCAGGCCCGTGGCAGAAACAAGACGGTGCCACCAGTGCAACCAACCCGGACACTTCAAGGCCATGTGACCTCAGTGCCCCAAGGCCCCGTCCCCGTCCCCAAAACCGCCCACGGTGCACTGTGTAAAGGGGGGTGGTGGTAGGTCCCTGGACAGCTTCCAACCCGTCACCGTCGGCCAGTCTAGGACCATGGGACTGCGGGACTGCGCCTCGGAGGTGACTCTGGTGCAGCCGGAGATCGTGTCCCCCCCAAGACTTGGTCCCCGGAAAAACCCTCGCTTTCTCCGGAATTGGAGGCACTGACCCAACGCTGCCGTCGCCAAGATTTATTTGGACTGGGGCGCAGGACGAGGGGTGAGGGAGGTGGGGGTAACTGATAGGATCCCTGCCAAAGTGTTGCTTGGGACAGATTTGGGGCGGATAACCTCCCAGTTTGAGGCCCCCGAATCCTCAAGGGCTGATCTTTCAGCCAGTACTGACATACCCCCTGGCGATGTGGATGTGTTATCTGTAATTGATGTAAGGGAGGAGGGAGTGAGCTCTGCGTCTTCTGCATACACTGAAACCACAGACACACACACAGCTCCAGCTGTGACAGGGGAGGGGGTGGGAGAAGGGTGTGACAATGCCCTTACCAGTGATCAGCCAGTGAGCTGGGATCTGTTGCCCTCTGCAGGGATAAGCAGAGAGCAGGATACTGCAGGGGGAGAACCAGTGTGTGGGGTGGGGGCTACCACAGCAAATGCGGGGTCCCCAGAGACTTCACCGCGGGGTTTCTGTTGCTGCAGGGGGGGGGAACAGGCAGGTGAGATTGGGGCTGGTCCATGAGCGGAAGTGCTCCCAGGTAAGATCTCGGTGCAGGGTTCCCCCACAACCGGTGTGTCAGGAAGCCAGGTAGGTCTGCCTGAACCGGCGACTTGGTCAGGGACGGAGGAGGAGCAGGCACGACCCACGGTAACAGCGGCTGTGGCTGCTGTCACCCGCAGTGGGTGTGCTGGAAGCCCAGGGGCCTCCCGGAGGTCCGATAGCTCTTCCCCTTCTGACCAAGTGGCAGCCGAGTCAGGTGGAGGCCAGGACACAGGTCCCAGGGTACTGACCGAAGATGTGACAGTCTCGTCGATTCTGGCCACATCTAGTCAGGGGTTTCAGGCAGCGTTAGAAGCTGACGACAGCCTGAAAGCTCTCAAGGAGCAGGAGGCACAGCCTCCCTCGGACCTGGAGCGAGTGGTGTGGGACAAAGGATGGCTGTATCGGGTCACGGTCCAGCAGGGTTCACCAGAGGCGTGGCCCAGGGACCGTTCCGGACGGAGTTGTTGCGGATCGCACATGAGATTCCGATGGCCGGACACCTAGGGATCACTAAGACCAAGGCCAGGTTAAACCAGCATTTCTGCTGGCAAAAAATGGGGGCCGATGTGGCTGCCTACTGCCGTTCGTGTGGCATCTGTCAGAGAGTGGGGAAGGCGGGGCCACACCCCAAAGCCCCACTGGTATCTTTGCCCATCATTGATGAGCCTTTCAGGAGGGTGGCTGTGGATCTGGTCGGCCCGCTGGCCATCCCCAGCAGCTCCGGGAAACGCTTCGTACTGACGGTAGTGGACTATGCGTCCCGGTACCCTGAAGCGGTGGCCTTGTCGTCCATTCGGGCTGACAAGGTGGACACCGCATTTCTTGAGATTTTCTCTCGAGTGGGTTTTCCCCAGGAAATGCTCACTGACCGGGGGACCCAATTCATGTCACAGCTGATGGAGGCCCTCTGTAAGCAAGTCCAGGTGCAACATCTGGTGGCCAGCCCGTACCATCCACAGACTAATGGTCTGTGCGAGCGGTTCAATGGCACCTTAAAGCAGATGCTTAAGATGTTGGTCGACTCCCACGAGTGTAACTGGGAGCGGTATCTCCCACACCTGTTATTTGCTTACCGGGAGGTTCCATAGGCCTCAACAGGGTTCTCACCTTTTGAGCTCCTGTACGGGCGACGTGTACGGGGCCCGCTGGCTCTGGTGAAAGAGGTTTGGGAAGGGGATGTGGCCACCCCTGGAGTGTCGGTTATCGAGTATGTCATGCGCTTTCGGGACAAAATGCAGGCCTTGACGCAGCTGGTGCACGACAATATGGCTCAAGCCCAGGCCGATCAGAAGCGTTGGTACGACCAGAACTCTTGTGAGAGGACCTACCAAGTGAGTCAAAAGGTGTGGGTACTGGTCCCGTACCACAGGACAAGCTTCAGGCAGCCTGGGAAGGCCCATACCTCGTGTACCAGCAGCTCAACCCTGTAACGTACCTGGTCACCCTGGACCCTGCCCGTGGAAGGCGGAAGCCCTTCCATGTGAACATGATGAAGGCACATCATGAGCGGGAGGCATGTGCGCTCCCCATGTGCAACCTGCCCGAGGAGGAAGAGGCGGAAACCCTCTTGAATATGCTAGCCCAGGTTAGGGCAGGTGGATCCATTGAGGATGTGGAGGTTGGCCACCAGCTCTTGGAGGACCTGCGGTCCCAGCTGTGGGCCACCCTACACTTCTTCCGGGGGTTGTTTACCAACCAGCCCGGAAGGACTGAGTTGGCCGTCCATCACGTGGACACTGGGGATCATCCCCCGATCCGGTGTTCAGCATATCGGGTCTCCCTGGAGGTGCAGCAACACATGCGCCAGGAGATTGACGAGATGCTGAAGCTGGGGGTGATCCAGGCATCCAACAGCGCTTGGGCCTTGCCTGTAGTCCTCGTCCCTAAGAAGGAACGAACCACTCGGTTCTGCGTGGACTACAGGGGGCTCAATGCTGTCACGCAAGGCCAGGGAACGTTCTGCCTTTATTACCCCATTTGGACTGTACGAGTCCACGGTGATGCCCTTCGGAATGAGGAATGCCCCTGCCACTTTCCAGCGGCTAGTCAACACCCTGCTCAAGGGACTTGAAGGGTACTCGGCCGCTTACCTGGATGACATTGCCGTCTTCAGTCCCACCTGGGAGGACCACCTGGAGCATCTAGCACAAGTGCTCAGGCGGATCCACCAGGCAGGTTTGACCATCAAGCCAGGAAAGTGTCAGCTGGCCATGAGCGAGGTCCATTACCTGGGCCACCGGGTAGGCGGGCGAACTCTGAAGCCCGAGCCTGAGAAAGTGGAAGCCATCGCATCCTGGCCCACCCCCAGGATAAAGAAGCAGGTGATGTCCTTCTTGGGGACCGATGGGTACTATAGGAGGTTTGTTCCACACTATAGTAGCCTGGCGAAGCCCCTGACAGACCTCACCAAGAAGAAGCTGCCCTCTGCAGTCGATTGGACAGTGGACTGCGAGACAGACTTCCGGGCCCTAAAGGATGCCTTGTCCAGCCCACCAGTACTACAGGCAGCTGACTTCACGCGGCCGTTTGTAGTACAGACCGACACCAGTGACTTCGGCCTCGGTGCGATGCTCAGCCAGGTGGGCTCGGCGAGACAGGAGCACCCAGTCTTGTACCTGAGCAGGAAGCTGTTACCAAGGGAAGTGGCCTACTCCACGATGGAAAAGGAATGCCTAGCCATAGTGTGGGCCCTGCAGCGTCTGCAACCCTATCTATATGGGCGCCGCTTCATCGTGGAGACGGACCACAATCCCCTTGGGAGGTTGTTGCGATGGAGCCTTGCGCTGCAGCAATACAACTTCACCATTTGCCACAAAAGGGGCCGTGACCACGGTAACGCAGACGGGCTGTCCCGACAAAGAGAGGTCGCGGACGGACGCACGGGGGAACACCGGAGTGTGCTGCCCCCTAGCGCCCTCAAAAGGGGGGAGGTGTGAGGTAAATCCTGGGATATGAAGAGGAATTATGATTTCCAGTCATAATCGCTCTCATCACTCCGTGGTAGCACACCCCCCCCCTTCTCCTTCTCACCTTCTCAGATGTCCAACATCTGGAAAGGTGTCACAACCCATTCACACAGCAGAGGCAATCTCCTGTGATATGGAGATTAGATGAGTTGTGAACAAAGGACACAGGACGACCCCCTGCTGTGACCCTGTAACAAGAGTTGCTATCTCATTACCAGGCCATTGAAGCCACCAGACAGAACGACTCCGGTAAAATATGGTTACTATCTCGCGAGCCGTACGTCCGATAAATACGGCAACCATAAAAATGGTGTCTCCGCATGCGGACGATGCTGGCACACCTTTTTTATGGGAGTGGGACCTTGGGAAGTACCCCAGGCGTGATATCGGCCAGTAGGGAACTAGCAGACAAGCCATGAGTTCTCTCGTTTTGCAGCTAAATTCATAACTGTCAAAATGAGAGCATTGGCGTCCGCCTACGACGTTCTCAGGCAAAGTTATGATTAATAATCCCTTGGGAATATTATCCTGACTCAAAGCCGGGGGAGTGACATTGGTTCCCTGTGAGGTCACAGAGGTAGGAGGGGACAGGTATTCGGCCAGGTTGATAACCACAGTTCGGACATTTTAGCTTGTTCTTTGCTCGGGGGTCTGGTCGGGAAAGACCTGTGAGGGAGCTCCGGAAACCTGGTCTAACAGCGCCCCCCCTGTGGCCAGACGCACAAGGTAACTGCTTGAACTGTATGCCTGTTTGTAACCCATACCTTGCCTGTAACTGTACTCTGACCTAACTGCATATTCTGTAGATTCCCTATTGTATATATTGTAGTTACTAGTGTGCCTTAGGCTGATTAAATTATATAACTAATCTTGGGCTGTTCTGTTATCTCGATCTTGAATCCCACGTCTGCGTGTTCGGCTTAATAGTTACCGTAAATCGGTTGGTGGCAGCGAGTTTGTGCCAAGGATCATTGTGGGGCAGCCGGTGAGATTAAAGGTGGTTTTCATATATTCCGTCCGCTGAGGTCGGGAGGAATATATACCTCACTCTCACCGGGAACCCTTCAATCCTCGGCACAGGAGAATAGCGGCCTCCTTGCTTATTTTCGGGCAATTCCATAATTGGCCTGACTATAAGAGGGGTGCTAGAGAGCGCGTCACGTGCTCTGTCTGTCGGTCGGGAGGTATAGAGGAGGGGTGTGACGCCCGCTTGTTACCCCCCCGATCGTGACACTTTCTAAGTAAAAAAAATTGTTTCAAAAATTGCGCTGATGTTAAGTGGACATGTGGGAAATGTTCTTTACTGACTATTTTGTGTGACATACAGTATCTTTCAGATTTAAAGGCATAACATTTCAAATTTTGAAAATTGTGAAATTTTCAAAATTTTTGCCAAATTTCTGATATTTTCCTAAATAAACACACAAAATATGACCTTAATTCTACCACTAACATGATGTCCAATATGTCACAAAAAAGCAATGTCAGAATCAGCACGATCCGTTGAAGCATTCCAGAGTTATAACCTGTCAAAGTTACACTTGTCAGAAGTGCAAAAAATTGCCCGGTCATTAACCCCCCAACGACCCATTATGTTTTAAGTAACATTTTTGTGTTGAAAAAAAAAAATCATTTTTTCCTTCCACATTGCTTTTGTTCCTGTGAAGCACTTAAAGGATTTATAAACTTCTTGTATGTAATTTTAAGCAATGTGAGGGGTGCAGTTTTTAGAATGGTGTCACTTTTGGGTATTTTCTGTCACCTAGGCCTCTCAAAGTCACTTCAAATGTGATGTGGTCCCTAAAAAAATGTTTTGTAAATTTTGTTGGAAAATTGAGAAATTGCTGATGAACTTTGAATCCTTCTAACTTCCTAACAAAAAAAAAATTGTTTAAAAAATTGTGCTGGTGTAAAGTAGACATGTGGGAACTATTTTCTGACATAACTCAGATTTATGGCTATAAAATGTCAAAGTTTGAAAACTGAAATTTTCTACAAATTTCCAATATTTTCACAAATAAATGTAAAAGTATCGGCCTAAATTTACAACTATAATGAAGTACAATATATCACAAAAAATGTCAGAATCACCGGTATCTGCTGAAGTGTTCCAGAGTTATTACCTGTTAGGGCTTGTTCGCACATACCTGCTGATTATTCTGCAGCGATTTTACAGCACATGTGCGCTTCAAATCGCTGCAGAAACACTGCGTAATGGATGCATTTTTTCTGTAGAAAAAAAGCCGATTTCATGCGCTCGCAATGATGCCCCCACCATAGACAGAGTGGGAGCAGCATCCAAAGCGCACAAATAATTGACATGCTTTATGAACGCACGGATTTGGGTTAAAATTTTAGCATTCAAATCGCTGCAATCAAAAAAGCAACGTGCGCACGTATCATGCACAATCTACATAGATTGTGCAGGGGACGCAGGACACATGCATTTACGCTGCAGTGCAATACGCATGAGCCCTAAAATTGACACTGGTCAGAATCGTAAAAAATAGCCCAGTCATTAAAGTGTTTTCAGGCCTAGGGGGTGAAGGGGTTAATGACAAGGGATTGTGTTACAGGCAAAGTATATCTTTGTACCATGTTAGCCAGTAGAGATAAAAAAAAATTGTTTAAAAGAACGGAGAGTCCTCAGTGGTTGATGCCACTGAGGGGATTTAGCATGAGATTTCGTATAACTTCCCTGGGTGTAATGTGTAGGCATCCGAATACTTTTGTCCATATAGTATGTAATAGGTTCTGCTTCTTCCAAGGTTGGAGATTGCTCCTCTGGTATGTGAACTAGGATCATAATCACTTTTGGTTTATATTTTAGTAAAACGCGAACAAAGGGAGGAAATAAATGTCCCCAACAAGAGGCGCCGTTTGCAGCCATGGTAAGCCATATTTATATCTGTATCTTTTATTTTCCTTTGTTTTATTAACAACTCAAACACGGTACAGCTGACATAATGTACACCGTTACAGGTACATGGATGGTGGCATTTTACACATAGTAATAGGCAGTCATGTAGTTTTCATGGCACCTGCTTTACCTAAAACAAAATAGTGTTGTTGTTCATACACCCTAGCATTTATACATTTAACAGATTTGTATTAAGTATACAGACAACTTAATCTAATCAAAGAACCTAAACAAAACAAAAGGCAACAATAACAGCTACACAGCATCTCAATATCCATATACTGCTGGACAGTATTCTAACACCTAGAGGGATCTATGTCACAATCATTCCCTTTAATCTTCTGTAAGTGTGTCGAGAAAGGAGTTCCACAGGCTCCAGATTTTGTTGAATTTTTCTGGGCATCCCCTATTGTAACGCACGACCCCTTCATAGGGTATGATTTAATTAACTAATTTGACCCAGGACAGTACTGTTGGATGTGAACCTCCCATCCACCTTAGAGCTATCAACGTCCTAGCCATGAACAAGGTTTCCCTAACAAATATTTTCATGTAATGATCCCATGACTCCTGTTCCATTACCCCAAACAGACACAATAGTCACCCGGAACAGGAATTGATACAACAGATGGGGATCTACGCAGCATGTGGATCCAATTACTAAACTTAGGACCAAAAGCGAACCTCTGGAGGCAGGCAGACAAGAATGGCCACTCCACCGAGTCAAATGCCTTGACCGCGTCCAGTGAGGCCAAGGGCCACTCGTTTTCCGGGACCAACATACTGTATTGCACTATAGACTGGACCCATCTAATATTTATAGAGTTGTTTTTCCCAGTCATAAATCCTGTTTCATCCGGGTGCACTCCATCTAGTATAACAGAATTAAGCTGGGACGCCAATATTTTGGTAAAAATCTTGTAGTCAGCATTGACCAATGATATAGAGCGGTATGAGCCACAGTCCAGTGATCCTTTCCCTCCTTCCTCAGCACAAGAATATGCGGTTTGTATAGAGAGGCAGATAGAGAGCCACCAATTGAAAAGTGTGAAAAAATATCAAAAGGACCGGGGCCAAGGTGTCACAAATATTTGCCGTAAAAGTCTATTTGAAGGCCGTCTGGACCGGGAGATTTCCCTCTAGCCATATCTGAGATGGCTGTTGTTACTTCTTCTGTTATTATGTCTGCCTCTAGAAACTCTCGTTGTGACTGACTCAATATTTGACATTCTACATCTGAAATATGCCAAACAATCCTGGACCCCATGAACACTTTTAGAGCTGTACAAAGTTTTATAGAACGTGTAGAAACATTGTGAGATGCCCTCAGGGGATGTGACAATCGAACCATCCGCCTTTCATATTCCCAGTACTGTATTTGAAGCATTATGCTGCCTAACCATATATGCAAGTAATTTGTTTGACTGGTTCCCAAGCTCAAAGTATGACTGTCGGGTGAAGAATAGCTTACGCTTAGATTTAGTTTCAGAGTGTTGTACATATGTCCTATATGAATGCAACTAAGCCGCGCTGTTCCCATCAGTTGTGTTAGATATATATCTTGCCTCTGAGTCCCTGAGTCTTCTTCCTATTATGTCATCCTCCTCCCTTGTCATCCGTTTAAGATATGTTATGGTGGAGGTTCCATCATGCTTTGGGGCTGTGTGGCCAATGCCGGCACCGGGAATCTTGTTAAAGTTGAGGGTCGCATGGATTCAACTCAGTATCAGCAGATTCTTGACAATAATGTGCAAGAATCAGTGATGAAGTTGAAGTTACGCAGGGGATGGATATTCAGCAAGACAATGATCCAAAACACCGCTCCAAATCTACTCAGGCATTCATGCAGAGGAACAATTACAATGTTCTGGAATGGCCATCCCAGTCCCCAGACCTGAATATCATTGAACATCTGTGGGATGATTTGAAGTGTGCTGTCCATGCTTGGCGACCATCAAACTTAACTGAATTGGAATTGTTTTGTAACCAGGAATGGTCAAATATACCTTCATCCAGGATCCAGGAACTCATTAAAAGCTACACTAAGGGGCACTTTGCACACTGCGACATCGCAGGCCGATGCTGCGATGCCGAGTGTGATAGTCCCCGCCCCCGTCGCAGCAGCGATATGTGGTGATAGCTGGCGTAGCGAAAATTATCGCTACGCCAGCTTCACACACACACTCAACTGCCGTGCGACGTCCCTGTGGACGGCGACCCGCCTCCTTGTTAAGGGGGCGGGTCGTGCGGCGTCACTGCGACGTCACACGGCAGGCGGCCAATCGGAGCGGAGGGGCGGAGATGAGCAGGATGTAAACATCCTGCCCACCTTCTTCCTTCCGCATATCCTACGGAAGCCGCGGTGACGCCGGTAGGAGATGTTCCTCGCTCCTGCGGCTTCACACACAGCGATGTGTGCTGCCGCAGGAGCGAGGAACAACATCGGACCGTCGCGTCAGCGTAATTATGAATTACGCCGACACTACACCGATGATACGATTACGACGCTTTTGCGCTCGTTAATCGTATCATCTAGGCTTTACACACTGCGATGTCGCATGCGATGCCGGATGTGCGTCACTTTCAATTTGACCCCACCGACATCGCACCTGCGATGTCGCAGTGTGCAAAGTGCCCCTAAGGCTATGTGCGCACGTTGCGTCGGAGTACCTGCAGTTTATTCTGCACGTTTTCCTTCCCTTGGTTTTTGACCAAATGGCTTTTGGCCATTTTTTAGCGCTAAAAACGCATGCGTTTTTACCGCGTTTTTAGTGCGTTTTGTGCGCTTTTTACCTGCGTTTTCACCTGCGTTTCTGCAGATGCGTTTTGTAGATCAAGACACTGAGAAATAAAGTTGGACTAGTCAAAAAGAATGAAAAAAGGATAAAATTTTAATAAAACTATATGGAAAATATCAATTATAATGAAATAATAGCGGTTATGCACATTATAACAGAAAAATAGGTAAAGTTTATTATTTTTTAGCATTTAAATTTTCGGTTATTGTGTGTGTGTAAAGGAACATTAGAATCCATTAATTTTTGGCCAGAAAAGCATGCATTTTTGGAGCCAAAATCGCAGTGGAAAAGCAGGTAAAAAGCATGAAAAACGCAGGAATTGTGATTTTGGTTGCTTTTTGCCATTTCTCATTGACTCCAATGTTAATGAAACGCTGCAGAAATGGCAAAAACAACTGACATGCTGCTTCTTTTTCAGCATGGTTTTTGACCACAAATATGCAAATTAAACGCTGCTGAAAAAAAAGCAAAGTGCAGACAGGATTTCTGGTTTTTCCATAGACTTTGCTGGAAAACAAAAACGCATGCGTTTTGGCACAAAAACGCTGCAGCTAAAAACGCTGCAGAAACGCGGAAAAAAACGCAACGTGCGAACATAGCCTAAGCGACTAGAGGCTGTTATTTTTGCAAAAGGAGGATCTACAAAATATTAATGTCACTCTTATGTTGAGGTGCCCATACTTTTGTACTGGTCAAATTTTGTTTAAATGCAGATTGCACATTTTCTGTTAGTACAATAAACCTCATTTCAATCCAGAAATATTACTCAGTCCATCAGTTATTAGATATATGAAACTGAAATAGCTGTTGCAAAAACCCAAATTGTTGTAAAGAAAAAAGGTTAACATTAATAGGGGTGCCCAAACTTTTTCATATGACTGTATATATACGTGTTAGTAAGAAACAAAAGCATTCATATATATGAGTGTTAGTTTACATCTACTAAACTATATACCTGAGTCTATGAAATGGCTGAATTAAGTATTTCTGTTTACTTAATTCTCACCCCCAACATCTGTACATACACGTGTCTACAGCAAAGGGTAGTCCCGAGTCAGCACAGCGCCTGAGTGTTATAATCAGGAGTAATACAGGCCTCTCCAGCGTGGAGTCTTAATGTATATCTTTCTGTATTATGTCAGTGTCAGAGGGAGACCTGAGGGGCCTGTTTTTCAGAGCACTCACCCCAATCTGCCTCGGTTATTGGCTCGTTCACCGCTGCTGGCCCTTTGATGTGCCAGCTGCGGGCGGTGCGGCTGATGATAAAATTATTAGTGGCGCTCACTGATCTCCAGATCTCCCCTCTGGTTCGCCCCTGCTGACTTGTGAAGCCACCTCCACCAGCTCCTCCACGTCCTCCTGGGGGTAAGCTGATCGCCGGGTGGTGGGACTCCACGGCGCTGCACGCTATGCAGCTGCAAAGCCTCGTGCAGGGAAGATGGCTGCCTCGTCTCACTGTCCGGCCTCAGTTGGTACAATATCTGCTGTCAGGAGTCGGGGGACAGTTCTGGTGGAATCGCTGGCCTCTAGAGAGTGTCCCCTACCTCAGGAACAACTTTGCAGGCGAGGGAGAGCAGGCAACAATATCAGGATATGCAGGATGGTGGGAGCACCTCTCATGTGCCTCCGCTCAGCTCAGCTACATCACTCCGCCCCATTCCAGTATCTTTACATTGCATTCTAAGGGGTACTTTGCACGCTGCGACATCGCAAGCCGATGCTGCGATGCCGAGCGCGATAGTCCCCGCCCCCGTCGCAACTGCAATATCCTTGTGATAGCTGCCGTAGCGAACATTATCGCTACGGCAGCTTCACATGGACTCACCTGTCCTGCGACCGTCGCTCTGGCCGGCGACCCGCCTCCTTATTAAGGGGGTGGGTCGTGCGGCGTCATAGCGACGTCACACGGCAGGCGGCCTATAGGAGCGGAGGGGCGGAGATGAGCGGGATGTAAGCATCCCGCCCACCTCCTTCCTTCCGCATATCCTACGGAAGCCGCGGTGACGCTGGTAGGAGATGTTCCTCGCTCCTGCGGCTTCACACACAGCGATGTGTGCTGCCGCAGGAGCGAGGAACAACATCGGACCGTTGCGTCAGCGTAATTATGGATTTCGCCGACACTGCACCGATGATACGATTACGACACTTTTGCACTCGTTAATCGTATCATCGAGCCTTTACACACTATGATGTCGCATGCGATGCCGGAAGTACGTCACTTTCAATTTGACCCCACCGACATCGCACCTGCGATGTTGTAGTGTGCAAAGCCCGCCTAAGGCTCTGCTTCACATTTCCAGTAGTTTCAGTATTTTAATGCATTTTAGGAAAACATAATGGAAATAAAAGGTTCCAAATCTATTCATTTATATGATAATGGAAGAGTCCTAAATTTTCTTTTGTTTAACCCCTTCACCCCCAGCGATATTCCGTTTTTGTTTTTTGCTCCCCTTCTTCCGAGAGCCGTCACTTTTTTATTGTTCCTTTAATCTTGCCATATAAGAGCGTACGTTTGAGGGACGAGTTGTACTTTTAAATGAATCCATTAGTTTTACCATATAATGTACTGGAAAATGGCAAAAAAATTCCAAGTGCAGAAAAATTGCAAAAAAAAGTGTGATTGCACAATTGTTTTTGGGATATTTTATTCACTGTGTTTACTATATGGTAAAACTGATATGGCGATGTGACGCCTCAGGTCAGTACGAATTCGTAGACACCAAACGTATGGATTTACTGTTATGTAATGGGTTAAAAAAAATTCAGATGTTTTTCCAAAAAAAGTGGCACACTTTCTGCGCTATTTTCTGAAAACTATAGCATTCTCATTCTTTGGGCTCTATGGTTCAGCGACCGCTTATTTTTTGCATCTCGAGCTGACATTTTTAACGGTACCATTTTTGGGCAGATGCTACATTTTTATTGCATTTTACGCAAAATTTGCAACGACCAAAAAACGTAATTTTGGCATTTGGATTTTTTTGCCGCTACGCCATTTATTGATGAGATATTTTAAATTTTGATATTTCTGAATGTGGCGATATCAAATATATCGTATATTTTTTATTTTTTTTTAACCCTTTAATTGTCAATGGGGTGAATGGGGGATGATTTAAACTTTTAGGTTTTTTAAATTTTTTAAAAGTTTGTCTTTTTCTTTTTTTTATTTTACTATTATAAGGATCAGCAGTCTGATCGCTTGTTCCTTTTTTGTAGAAGAAAAGCTGCTCTCCTCTCATACACGGCCCTCTGCCAGCTGTTAGGCTATGTGTCCACGTTGCTTTTCCTTACTTGCAGTTCTAAATGCACATTTTGTCCTTAATTGAATTAGCCAAAGTTGCCTTTTGCAGAACTTTAGCGCTGAAAACGCATGCGTATTTGCCGCGTATTTGGTGCATTTTTAGCGCTTTTTGAATGCTTTTTCAAATGCACTTTGACACATGCGTTTTGAACATCAAGACAATGATAAATAAAGTTACAACAGTCAAACAATATGAAAAAAGAGAAAAAAAAGGGACACATAAATATTTGTATGGAAAAAAAGAAAATAGCAAGATTTAATAGAATTATAGCGGTTATTTAATAAAAAACGGAAATATAACAATAAAATGATAATTTTCTTTACATAAATTGTCGGACTATGTGTGTGTGTAAAGGGACATATGAAATAATTATTTTGATGTGCAAAAAGCATGCGTTTTAGTAGTCCAAAACGCATGTTTTCTGCACCAAAAAAGCAGGTAAAACGTTGGAATTTTGATGTTTCTTGGTTACTCCCTGCTTTCTCATTGACTTCTATGTTATGTAAACGCACCTCAAATGGCAAAAACAATTCATGCTGCTTTTTAAAACGCATGTTTTTTGCCACAAAATATGCAAATTAAACGCAGCATTTTGAACTGCATGGTGGGCACAGGAAAACCCTATTTTCCATAGACTTTGCTGGGAAATCAAAACGCAGCCATTTGGGCACTAAGAAAGTGCAGTTGAAAACGCTGCAGAAAAGCATGAAAAAACGCACCGTGGACACAGGGCCTAAGAGGAACTGACTTATGATAGCTACAGGAGTCATCACATGACCCTGTGTTACCATGGCAATGATTGGATCTACGTGATCACAACATGTAACTTCCGATGGAGCCAGGTGACTGAGAGCTTACTGCGGCTGCGATGTACACCGCGCTGTCACGTTTTGACAGCGCGGTGTAAGGAGTTAACAGGCACGAGTGGAGAGCGGATCCATTTGTGTCTGATATCCACACATGTCAGCTATTCAAATCAACTCATATGCGTGGAACTCGCTGCCCGCGGCATCAGGCAGTGAGTATGCCGACATGAGGCATGACGTACACAGTGTCGGTAAGAGGTTACCTGTATTATTTTATTTATTTATTTATTTTTTTAATTATTCTTTTCCCGCAAACAATGATTGTGAAGGCTCACAAGGTGAGCTAGGGAAATGATCAGCGGATGTCAGTTATTCATTATAGCAGGTGCCCTGCTGTTATGGCTGCTGTGGATGCTATCACCAAATGCGGGTCACTAATCCACCCCTCTGAAATGGCTGTCGGTAGTGCCAGTTGTATCTCTTTGTTTATTTTAGGGTGAGGTCTCCCGCTTTGTACCCATCGTCACTAATAGCAGACACGATGATCTCAAGCCGAGTAATAGCTTGTGGTCACCCAGCTATATTGCTCCATATAGGCTCGGTCTGGCCCGCCGGGGCACCGGGGAATCCCCCGGTAGGCCTCGGGCCCTCAGGGGGCCCCACGTGCCTTAATTTATGCGGGGCTGTGTACAGCGCCGCGGGGCCACCGGTTTTTCACGGCCGGCGCTATGTGCGGCAGACTGGGCAGGGCCCCCACGCTCTGATGGGCCCCTCCTCCCACACTCTGAGGGCCCCCAGCCTTTCAATTACACACTGCAGCGATAGCACACGATCCGTACTATCGCTGCAGTTTTTGCGGGTGCAGAAGGACCTGTGGTGACATCACAGACAGTCATGTGACTCACCGTAGGTCCTGCACCGCTCGCTGTTCAAATGTACGTGCATCCTTCAGACGCTCGTACATGTGAACAGTCCGGCCGGTGTCAGGAGGCGGAGGACCTGCTCAGCCCCGCACCGACACAGCGGCCGTCATCACACTGCCGCCGCCGGAGCAGCAGAGGAGAGGACGCGCAGGGATGCAGAGGAGAAGTAACTGCTCAGAAGGAGCCGAAGAAAAAAAAAATAATCATTCTCACCTGTTCTCCTCTGTTCCCGTGGTGCTCCAGACCGCAAGACACAGACCCCCTCAGTGACCCGTCCGGTGCACGGAGCCGCCGCTGCAGGTTGACTTCATTGCTTTACTGCAGTTAAATGCTTTACGGCGCTGCAAAGCATTTAATTGCAGTAAAGCCATGATGGCATTCTGCGGCAGCGGCGGCTCCGTGCACCGGACGAGATCATGGAGGGGTCCATGAGCCTGCGGACTGGTAAGGTAAGGACAGCGCAGGTACGGAGGACAGGTGAGAATAACGTGTGTGTGTGTGTGTGTGTGTGTGTGTGCGTGCGTGCGTGTGTGTGTGTGAACAATGGCATAATAGGGGACAGGAAGAGAGGCCCATTGCTAGAGTACACAAGGCTGGGGGGCCCATTGCTACCCCTAGTGTCAGTGTCATTATCCTGTACCCCCAATGTCAGTGTCATTATCCTGTACCCCCAGTGTCAGTGTTATTATCCTGTCCCCCCAGTGTCAGTGTCATTATCCTGTAACCCCAGTGTCAGTGTCATTATCCTGTACCCCCAGTGTCAGTGTCATTATCCTATACCCCCAGTGTCAGTGTCATTATCCTGTACCTCCAGTGTCATTATCCTGTACTCCAGTGTCAGTGTCATTATCCTGTACCTCCAGTGTCAGTGTCATTGTCCTGTACTCCAGTGTCAGTGTCATTATCCTGTATCCCCAGTGTCATTATCCTGTACCCCAGTGTCTGTGTCATTATCCTGTTCCTCCAGTGTCAGTGTCATTATCCTGTACTCCCAGTGTCAGTGTCATTATCCTGTACCCCCAGTGTCAGTGTCATTATCCTGTACCCCCAGTGTCGGTGTTATTATCCTGTACCCCCAGTGTCAGTGTCATTGTCCTGTACCCTCAGTGTCAGTGTCATTATCCTGTATCCCCAGTGTCATTATCTTGTACTCCAGTGTCAGTGTCATTATCCTGTACCCCCAGTGTCAGTGTCATTATCCTGTACCCCCAGTGTCAGTGTCATTATCCTGTACCCCCAGTATCAGTGTCATTATCCTGTATCCCCAGTGTCATTATCCTGTACTCCCAGTGTCAGTGTCATTATCCTGTACCCCCAGTGTCAGTGTCATTATCCTGTACCCCCAGTGTCAGTGTCATTATCCTGTACCCCCAGTGTCAGTGTCATTATCCTGTACCCCCAGTATCAGTGTCATTATCCTGTATCCCCAGTGTCATTATGCTGTACTCCAGTGTCAGTGTCATTATCCTATACCCCCAGTGTCAGTGTCATTATCCTGTACCCCCAGTGTCAGTGTCATTATCCTGTACCCCCAGTGTCAGTGTCATTATCCTGTACCCCTAGTGTCAGTGTCATTATCTTGTACCCCCAGTGTCGGTGTCATTATCCTGTACCCCCAGTGTCAGTGTCATTATCCTGTACCTCCAGTGTCAGTGTCATTATCTTGTACCCCCAGTGTCGGTGTCATTGTCCTGTACCCCAGTGTCTGTGTCATTATCCTGTTCCTCCAGTGTCAGTGTCATTATCCTGTACCCCAGTGTCAGTGTCATTATCCTGTACCCCCAGTGTCATTATCCTGTACCCCAGTGTCTGTGTCATTATCCTGTTCCTCCAGTGTCAGTGTCATTATCCTGTACCCCAGTGTCAGTGTCATTATCCTGTACCCCCAGTGTCAGTGTCATTATCCTGTACCCCGAGTATCAGTGTCATTATCCTGTATCCCCAGTGTCATTATCCTGTACTCCAGTGTCAGTGTCATTATCCTGTACCCCCAGTGTCAGTGTCATTATCCTGTACCCCCAGTGTCAGTGTCATTATCCTGTACCCCCAGTATCAGTGTCATTATCCTGTATCCCCAGTGTCATTATCCTGTACTCCCAGTGTCAGTGTCATTATCCTGTACCCCCAGTGTCAGTGTCATTATCCTGTACCCCCAGTGTCAGTGTCATTATCCTGTACCCCCAGTGTCAGTGTCATTATCCTGTACCCCGAGTATCAGTGTCATTATCCTGTATCCCCAGTGTCATTATCCTGTACTCCAGTGTCAGTGTCATTATCCTGTACCCCCAGTGTCAGTGTCATTATCCTGTACCCCCAGTGTCAGTGTCATTATCCTGTACCCCCAGTATCAGTGTCATTATCCTGTATCCCCAGTGTCATTATCCTGTACTCCCAGTGTCAGTGTCATTATCCTGTTCCTCCAGTGTCAGTGTCATTATCCTGTACCCCCAGTGTCAGTGTCATTATCCTGTACCCCCAGTGTCAGTGTCATTATCCTGTACCCCGAGTATCAGTGTCATTATCCTGTATCCCCAGTGTCATTATCCTGTACTCCAGTGTCAGTGTCATTATCCTGTACCCCCAGTGTCAGTGTCATTATCCTGTACCCCCAGTGTCAGTGTCATTATCCTGTACCCCCAGTGTCAGTGTCATTGTGGCGCCCCTGACCTGGTCAGGCACCACAGAGTATTGCACCCATGCGGGAGCAATGCTTCCAGGTAATTTACAAAGGCCAGGATGAGGTGCACACACAAACACATAGTGACCAGGCCTCCCACATCACCAGAGGGGACCCTTGGGTAGCCAGAAGGGGTTAACTTTCAATTCCCAGCTGGGGGTGTGTTCAGGGGCTGGTTGCTAGGAAGCAGGGCAGAGAGAGAGAGGAAGAGGAGAGTCTGGAGGAAGAAGTTGAAGTGTGTGGAAGGGAGCAGAGGAGCTCTCGTGTCAGACAGGTCCTGAGGAGTGCAGTAGCTGAAAGCGGGGGAGAAAGGAGTACCGTGGGTCGGCCTGAAAATCATCCAGAGAGAAGGGTGGCTGAGTACGGAGATCCCGGTATCCGAGCACACAAGGGGAACTAGGTCCCCAGTACAGGCAGCAGATCATCCAGAGCTGCTTAACCTACAGGTGGGGGGGGTACTTCATGCCCTCACCACGACTACACAGAGCTTGAGCCAAGCAGCAATCACCAGGCCCATAAGGGGACAGGGCCAGAAGCCATCCCACCAAGGCCACGCTGCCGGCAGACGAGCCAGAGAGAGGGGAGCAGGGTGGTAACAGCTTCCCTGGAGGGGTCCTACCACGCTTCAAGCAAAGGATCCTCCTAAAACAGAAAGAGTGCAAGGAAGGCGAGTGGACAGCTACCCTCAGAACGGCCTCCTGGAATTCCTGGTTCAACCTGGTTATCACAGTGTCGCCCGGGCATCTCACCGTGACCTCCAAACAGTGAGTAAACACGTTGAAAGACTTCTTGGACTGTGTTTGAGTCATTCTGCGACCTGTGGTCCCACACACATACACCGGGGCCTGGGGCTTGCCTCACTCTCAGGGGGCTAATATACTGACTGCACCCACCATCAGCCCCAGGCATCCCTTAATCTGCAGTGGCGGTCCCCGCTGACCGCAATACTGAGAGTGGCGTCACGACAATCCTAAAAGAAGGTTCCCTACCTGTGACCAGACTGTTCCATCCACGTGGAGTCCCTGAAGGTACTGCACCGACACATACTAGCGGGGCTTCACAACTTCTGGCGTCACGAACAGGATAAGGACTAGACCTGTTCAGACAGGTGACCGTGTGCCTCAGAGGTCCGACCGCAAAAATTGAACCGCCGCCATATTGCCATCTTCAAAAGCGCGCGCTGCAGCCCGCGCGAGGGAAAAGAGCACCGCCCACGAAGAGGTGTGGCCGCCCCAGAACCCCCACAATTCGGAGAGCGTTCTGACCCAGGAAGTGGAAAGGGGGCGCGGAGATTTTTGAAGAAAAATGGACGCTGCAGGAGGTAATGCCCCTGGTCAGGGCGACGCAGCCCAAGCGATGCCAGCCCCCGTCGCGCTGGACGCAGCAGCGCCTGGTGCCGGTGCCGCGGTCGCAGCCGCGCCGGCCGAAATCTCCCCCATAATGCCAGTTTCCTTGCTGTATGTCCCAGGAGCGCAATGGCTGCCCCAATACGCCGGTAAAATAGACACGCTGACCGGGTTTAAGAAGAAGATCAGCACCCTGCTAGACATGCACGCGATGACTGGTAAGCAGAGGGCCGCTGTGGTGCTGGGACAATTGACTGAAGCAGCAGAATTGGAGGCTGAGTCCTGGACCAATGATGACCGGAGCTCTGTTGAGACCATCTTTGCCAAACTAGCAGCTGCTTTTGAACACCGCACCGAGGGAGAGCTGAGGACGGACTTCTATAACTGCCGGCAGAAGCCCCAAGATAGCATAAGAGCCTATGCCCTCAGGCTGCAGGCTGCACTGCGGGCTCTCAAGCTGGTGGACCCTGTCAGTGATCAGGAAGGAAACCGGATGATGAAGGAACAATTCTTGCGGGGCCTGCGCTCTCCTGAGGATGGGAAGCAGATGAAGCTGTGGTCCCTGGAACACCCTGACGTGGACTTTGCCATTCTGAAAGACAGGGCAGTGAAAGCACTCCAACCTCCTGTGGACACAGACCCCGTCGCACCCGCATGGCCTGCCAGTTCCACGGCTGCAGGAGCGGAATCCTCCTCGCAGTCCCTGGTAACTGCAAAAGGACTCAACACGCCAGCAGAGACCATAAGTACGCTATCCTCCCAGGTGCAACAGCTCACTAAGGACGTCGCCCAAATCCTGAAAGCAATGCAGTTGCCCTCAGAAACCAAAGTCCCTCATCGGATCCTGCTAGCTGACAGCCCAGAGGACGTCCCTTGGATGCGGAGGAGAAGAGGTCCTACAACCCGAGGCAGGAGCAGTGATCGCTATGACTCATCTGGACAACCCATCTGTCGTCGTTGCCAGGAGGCAGGACACTATGCAAGGGCCTGTCCTTTAAACGAGCCAAACCTGGGGCCGAGGGCCAGTCCTCAGGATTAAGAAGATCAGGCCCAAGTCGCTGCTGTGATCAGTACGTGGGTGGACGTCCTGTCCTGTCCATCGTCCTGGACGGGATCCCTACCCCGGCATTATTGGACACCGGCTCTCAGGTCACCACGATCCCGTATGTCCTTTATCGTAGGTTTTGGTCGGACGACGATCTCCGACCACCGGACCCCTCCCTCACCATCTATGCTGCCAACGGACAACCTATAGACCAGATTGGAGTCAAAGAGGTAACCATAAAGGTGGGGAGGCAGGAAATGAAGGGACAAGGACTGATTGTTGTGGACACTGATATTAGAGAAAGGAACCCGCAAATGATTTTAGGCACTAATGTCATAGAAAATTGCCTAGGGGAAGTGTTGTTGTTGCTTCACCAGATTGTTGAAGGTGCTGAGGGCGGGTCGAAAAGAGCCTTGCAAAAGGAGATCCGAATCATTCTGAGGAAGCAACAGGTAAAACAGACTGGCGGTGAGATTGGTAGTGTACGGGTGATGGATGCTAACCCCATTGTGATACCCCCACGGAGTGAAATGATGATGTGGTGTAGAGCAGCGGTAGGTCTCAGAGGACAAGATTACCAGGCTGTACTAGAGCCCACTCATTCAGACCACTGGCCCACGATTCTGACAGCCAGGGGGGTAGTTGATGTACACAAGGGACGAGTGCCTGTACGAGTGTTGAACTGTGGGGAGGAGGAAGCCAGACTACCAAGGTACGCTACCATAGCCAAACTGTTTACATGCTCAGATGACGCCATAACACCTGTAGGTCCCCTGACACAAGCTGACTCAAAAGAGGGCGAGACCTCCCAAAAGCAGTTAGGGGATTGGTGCCAGAAACTACACGTGGGGACTGACTCTACACCCGACTACCAGAAACATGGGGTTTACAGGGTCGTGCAGGAATACGAGCAGGTCTTTAGTAAGAACCCACTAGACTTTGGTAGGATCAAAGGGGTGCAACATCACATACCCACAGGCAGTCATCCTCCCATTAAGGAAAGACATAGGCCTATTCCACCAGCCCATTACCAGCGCACAAAGGACATGCTGAAGGACATGAAGGAGGCAGGCGTCATAAGGGACAGTTGTAGCCCCTGGGCGGCTCCCCTGGTCCTGGTAAGAAAGAAGGATGGCACGATGAGGATGTGTGTGGATTACAGACGGATAAATCAGATAACACACAAGGATGCCTACCCTTTGCCAAGGATAGAGGAATCCCTCGCTGCCTTGAAAGCCTCTAACTACTTTTCTACCCTAGATCTTACTAGTGGCTACTGGCAAGTATCTGTAGCAGAAGAAGATCGGGAGAAGACGGCCTTCACCACCCCAATGGGCCTCTGTGAGTTCAACAGCATGCCATTTGGACTCTGCAATGCCCCCGGGACCTTCCAGAGGCTTATGGAATGCTGCCTAGGGCACCTCAACTTTGAAACCGTCCTGCTATACCTGGATGATGTCATCGTGTACTCCAAGACCTACGAGGACCACCTGAAACACCTGGCTGAAGTCTTTGAAGCGCTATCCCGATATGGAATGAAGCTGAAACCATCCAAGTGCCATTTACTGAAGCCAAAGGTCCAGTACCTAGGTCACGTGGTCAGTGGAGAAGGAGTAGCACCGGACCCAGAGAAGGTCACAGTCATCCAGGAATGGCCCACACCTACTACCGTCCGGGAGGTACGTCAGTTCCTTGGCTTGGTAGGCTACTACAGAAGGTTCATCAAGGGCTACACGAAAATGGCAGCACCTTTGCAAGAGCTCCTGGTAGGCCACCCAAAGAAGAGAGGAAAGATCTCCGGCCCGCCATTTCACTGGGGAGAAGCAGAAGAACACTCCTTCAGACAAATGAAAGGGGCCTTGACGGGTGAAGAGATCCTAGCCTACCCTGACTACGGTCTGCCATTCGTACTGTACACAGATGCCAGTAATGTGGGACTGGGAGCAGTGCTTTCACAGGTGCAGGGAGGCAAAGAGCGTGTGATTGCTTACGCCAGCAGGAAGCTCAGGCCTACTGAAAGAAACCCAGAGAATTATAGCTCATTCAAGCTAGAGTTCCTGGCCATGGTATGGGCTATCACAGAGCGGTTCAAGCACTACCTGGCAGCCACCAAATTCACTGTCTTCACGGACAACAACCCCCTGACCCACTTGGACACTGCTAAATTGGGTGCCATGGAGCAGCGTTGGGTAGCCCGACTGGCGAATTATGACTTTACTGTCAAGTATCGAGCTGGCCGCAAGAACGGCAACGCAGATGCTCTGTCCAGGATGCCTCACCTAGCAGACGAGGGTGAAGATGAAGATGATCTTGAAGAGATTGAGCTGCCAGCGTTCCATCGCCATGGAGCAAAACAGTGTCGGCAGTCGCGTGCCAACCGCCAAGAGGTGACCCTGAACCCACTACCTCACTACAACTGGAAGGAGACCCAGGAAAATGATCCAGCGGTAGGCTTAGTAAAGAAACTGATCAGCCAGCCGGGCGCCAGCCTTGACAAAGGAGCCCCACCTGAGGCACAGTACCTATGGAAGGAGAGGGGTCGATTATTCATCTATCAAGACAAACTTTACAGGAGCATCATTGACCCGAGGACGCATGAGAAGGTGTGGCAAGTGATTGTACCACAGAAGGATACGAGGATGGTGCTAGAAGCCTATCACAATGGTGCAGGCCACTTTGGTTGGAAGAAACTGGAGGCCCTACTTAAAGTAAGATTCTACTGGGTGGGCATGAGATCTGCCCTAGAGAAGTGGTGTCGAAACTGCGGGCCCTGCAATCTTAGAAGAAAAGACCAGCACAGCCAGAGAGCACCACTCCAGCCAATCCAAACTAAACGGCCCCTGGAGATCGTGGCCCTGGACCATGTAAAGTTGGCACCCAGCAGACAAGGCTACAACTACGCTCTCACTATGGTTGACCACTACTCCAGATTCCTGGTGGTAGTACCAGTCAAGGACTTGACCGGTCAGACTGCAGCCAAAGCGTTCCAGACACATTTCTGTCGACCACATGGCTATCCAGACCAAGTGCTCACTGACCAAGGACCAGCCTTTGAAGCTGAAGTGTTTAAGGAGTTTTGTAACCTTTACGGCTGCAAGAAGATCCGTACCACACCTTACCATCCTCAGACCAATGGCATGTGTGAGAAAATGAACCACATCATTCTCGACCTTCTGAAGACTCTCCCATTAGAAGAACGAAGTCGGTGGCCGGAAAAACTGCCCGATCTAGTGGACATGTATAACAACATCCCTGTGAGTTCCACGAACTGCACACCGGCATACCTGATGAGGGCCAGACCAGGGAGATTGCCAGTAGATCTGGAAATGGGAGTTGAGACCCCTGAAGACCATCTACAAGGTGCTGATTGGGATTCCAACCGCCAAGCCCAATACAAGAAAGTACAAGAGTGTGTGGAGCGAAGCCTGACTCAGCAGCGTGAGAAACAAGAAAAGGCCTACAATCGAAAAGCACCTGCTGTTCCTTTGATGCCAGGAGATATAGTTCTCAAAAGAAAGAGAAGACGTCATAAACTTGACAATCACTGGGAAGAAGAACCCTATACTGTGTTACCATCGACGCTTAGCAATGAAAAGACATGCCTTATCAGCAAAGATGGAGGGAAAACAACAGCTGTCGTTTCTAGAGATCGCTTAAAGAAATGTCCTGAACAACTAAGAATCCCTGAAGAAAGTCCCAACCCTTTGCCAGTTCAAGAACCAAAAGAAAAGATGATCCATACTGTACTTGGAGATTTTCCAGCAAGTTGGCCTCAATACAATGGAGCAGTAGTTATTCCGGTTATTACATTCCCTCAATCTGGAGAAGTAAGAGACCCAGAGGAACCTGTTCAGAACCTGGAAGAGCCAAATGTAGCTGAAGCAGAAGACCATGCACTGGTATCAATACCTAGTACACCCATTATTCACATTGAGACACGTACATCGGGTGGGAGGGCACAACCTCAGACAGATCACAGTATAGTACTGCGTAGATCAACCCGCAGCAACTTTGGTCAGCTCCCATTACGCTATAGAGAAAGTACAGTTTAGTTCAAAGTGACGGTATGAAAGGTAATGTTTAACCTGTTTACAGTTAAGTAACGTTTAAGCGAAATGTGCCCACAAGGACTATTGTGAGACCTCCTTAAAATGCTAGACCACTGGTTATGAACTGGCTTTAACCACAAACTTTGCATTGTAAAAAGTTACCTCCTTGGTATCAACCCCAGAGTCTGCCTGTTGAGGGGCATGGCTCTGCACCAACAAGGGGGCACGCCTGTTTATGGGGCCTGCCCTCCAACACTCGGAAGCGGGTACGCCTGTTTATGGGGCCTACCTTACACCACTCTCCTCAGGAAAGGAAGATTGGAGGAAAGGTCTGGGGAATGTGATGGCCCAGCCCTGGTCACCAAAAGGACCGGCGACCTACCTCCTGAAGGTTTTTGGGTGGGGTTCGGACATGTGGGTGGTTGGTAGTGGAATGGTACCTGGCATGTTTAAATGTAAATAATTGCCCCTGTGTGGGAAAAGTTTGTATTTACCTTTTTCTCTTGTCTTTGCAGCCCGAGGACGTGCTGATGATAACTAAGGGGGAATGTGGCGCCCCTGACCTGGTCAGGCACCACAGAGTATTGCACCCATGCGGGAGCAATGCTTCCAGGTAATTTACAAAGGCCAGGATGAGGTGCACACACAAACACATAGTGACCAGGCCTCCCACATCACCAGAGGGGACCCTTGGGTAGCCAGAAGGGGTTAACTTTCAATTCCCAGCTGGGGGTGTGTTCAGGGGCTGGTTGCTAGGAAGCAGGGCAGAGAGAGAGAGGAAGAGGAGAGTCTGGAGGAAGAAGTTGAAGTGTGTGGAAGGGAGCAGAGGAGCTCTCGTGTCAGACAGGTCCTGAGGAGTGCAGTAGCTGAAAGCGGGGGAGAAAGGAGTACCGTGGGTCGGCCTGAAAATCATCCAGAGAGAAGGGTGGCTGAGTACGGAGATCCCGGTATCCGAGCACACAAGGGGAACTAGGTCCCCAGTACAGGCAGCAGATCATCCAGAGCTGCTTAACCTACAGGTGGGGGGGGTACTTCATGCCCTCACCACGACTACACAGAGCTTGAGCCAAGCAGCAATCACCAGGCCCATAAGGGGACAGGGCCAGAAGCCATCCCACCAAGGCCACGCTGCCGGCAGACGAGCCAGAGAGAGGGGAGCAGGGTGGTAACAGCTTCCCTGGAGGGGTCCTACCACGCTTCAAGCAAAGGATCCTCCTAAAACAGAAAGAGTGCAAGGAAGGCGAGTGGACAGCTACCCTCAGAACGGCCTCCTGGAATTCCTGGTTCAACCTGGTTATCACAGTGTCGCCCGGGCATCTCACCGTGACCTCCAAACAGTGAGTAAACACGTTGAAAGACTTCTTGGACTGTGTTTGAGTCATTCTGCGACCTGTGGTCCCACACACATACACCGGGGCCTGGGGCTTGCCTCACTCTCAGGGGGCTAATATACTGACTGCACCCACCATCAGCCCCAGGCATCCCTTAATCTGCAGTGGCGGTCCCCGCTGACCGCAATACTGAGAGTGGCGTCACGACAATCCTAAAAGAAGGTTCCCTACCTGTGACCAGACTGTTCCATCCACGTGGAGTCCCTGAAGGTACTGCACCGACACATACTAGCGGGGCTTCACATCATTATCCTGTACCCCCAGTATCAGTGTCATTATCCTGTATCCCCAGTGTCATTATCCTGTATTCCAGTGTCAGTGTCATTATCCTGTACCCCCAGTGTCAGTGTCATTATCCTGTACCCCCAGTGTCAGTGTCATTATCCTGTACCCCCAGTGTCAGTGTCATTATCCTGTACCCCCAGTGTCAGTGTCATTATCTTGTACCCCCAGTGTCGGTGTCATTATCCTGTACCCCCAGTGTCAGTGTCATTATCCTGTACCTCCAGTGTCAGTGTCATTATCCTGTAACCCCAGTGTCAGTGTCATTATCCTGTAACCCCAGTGTCAGTGACATTGCCCTATACCCCAGTGTCATTATCCTGTACCCCCAGTGTCAATGTCATTATCCTGTACCCCCAGTGCCCCAGTGTTAGTGTCATTATCTTAGGCTATATGTAATTACTCTTCAGGGGGCCTCTATATGTGATGATAGTACAAGAGGAGCTTCAGTATAAATACTATATATGTAAAAAAAAAGCCTGATCTGTCTATAGAGCAGTGTTGTCAGAATACACAGGACTAGTGAAGGGTTTATCCAACATGTAACACTAGTTTAGAAACTATAGTGAAGACAAATATTCACCAGAGTCTCCAAATGGTAAAGTGTATTTGGTGGTAATGCTTCACACCTCCACACACTGACTCTTAGGGGCACTTTGCACACTGCGACATTGCAGGTGCGATGTCGGTGGGGTCAAATTGAAAGTGACGCACATCCGGCATCGCATGCGACATCGCAGTTTGTAAAGCCTTGATGATACGATTAACGAGCGCAAAAGCGTCGTAATCGTATCATCGGTGCAGCGTCGGCGTAATTCATAATTACGCTGACGCGACGGTCCGATGTTGTTCCTCGCTCCTGCGGCAGCACACATCGCTGTGTGTGAAGCCGCAGGAGCGAGGAACATCTCCTACCAGCGTCACTGCGGCTTCCGTAGGATATGCGGAAGGAAGAAGGTGGGCAGGATGTTTACATCCTGCTCATCTCCGCCCCTCCGCTCCGATTGGCCGCCTGCCGTGTGACGTCGCAGTGACGCCGCACGACCCGCCCCCTTAACAAGGAGGCGGGTCGCCGGCCACAGGGACGTCGCACGGCAGGTGAGTGTGTGTGTGAAGCTGGCGTAGCGATAATTTTCGCTACGCCAGCTATCACCACATATCGCTGCTGCGACGGGGGCGGGGACTATCGCACTCGGCATCGCAGCATCGGCCTGCGATGTCGCAGTGTGCAAAGTGCCCCTTAGGGTATATGCCCACGATCAGGACTCACTGTGTTCTGCATGGAGCGGGTCCGGACCTGCGGGGCTGCGAGTGTTCTCCGCAGGAGACCGCAGCTGCTCATACCCACAATCAGGCTTCAGTGCGCTGCGGTCTTTCACTTGTGTTCTCCATACGGAGGAGCATATGATCACGCAGCAAACAATTGACATGCTGTGGTCTAGAAAGAAGATCCGCAGGTCAGTGTTTGCTGCGGAAACAAGAATCACATTGGGCACGGGATTTCTAGAAATCCCTCCACTGTGCTTGTACTTACAACGCAGCGTTTTGGATGCAGCTGAACCATGCTACAGCCAACATGCTGCAAACACTGATCGTGGACGGCTGGGCACGCACCCTTACAGGGGATTTCCCAGATGAGGGCAGAGGGGGATTAATGTTAGTAAACGTTTCCATATGAAGATGCTGGATAACGTTCTGCTTCTCTTTGATTATTGTTTGGCTGTTGTACTCGGTGGTTTTCCTAGGACAAGGAATGTCCGTGTGTAAGAAAACCTGCGACTGACTGTAAATAATAGATTCCATTATTAACTACAATAAATAAGAGGCTACAGGAAATCCTGTGATATCTGCAGGCACAGGACAGGGCTCTTCTGCGCACTGTAGGATTTGCTAAAAGTCGCACGTTATACTGAGAGAAGCCGAAAATGATCAAGTAATAAAAACGTTTACAGTAGCTATAGTGCGGGCCCCTAGAGGCAATTTCCCTGGTAGGCCCCTCACACCCCAGTCCGACCCTGGCTCCATATATATGTGAGGTCCTGTATGTGCAGGTGTGATTAGTACAGTGCATATAACAGTATATATCTGTGTAAATAAAACATAGCACATACAGTGTACAGATTAGTCTATTACATACTGATAGGTAGATTATAATGAGGGCAAGTGAGATTATGTGCCGCCCTCACACCAGCAGCCGAGCTGATCGGATCCGGATCTGCAGTGTGGCTCGAGGGGTCTCCGGACCCGGGGGGTCTCGCGGACACTTCGAATGAAAAGGGGACGTTTATATACGAGGATTTTGTGACGCCACCTATGGTGTGTGGTGAAATGTAGCACCACCGCTGCTGCTGGGGAGCACCCAGGGGTGATGGGCTTGCAGCTGGATGTTAACCCCTCCGTGGGTAGGGATTGCTGCCCCAGTTCTCAGTGTCTCTGTGTTGAGGATGGTGACTGCAGGTGCCGGCGCGCCCGGACACACCGGGGGATGTCAATGTACTCACAAATAACTTCACACAAGTCCAATCGGTAAACCAATGTGTTGGTGACCGGCCGCCGCGGCCAGGTTTACTCTGGTCCCACACCCGGGCTGGTGGTCTGTGTCACTTTTCCTCTGCACTGTGTTTTGTAGTGTGTGGACTTCCCGGTATGGAACACGGGAGTCCGCTCCCGGTACTTTTGGTTGGGAACCGTGCCCGCTGACGCTGACCCTTGGGATCTACGGGCCCTGGCGGATGCCCTTACCCCCTCGGTGGGTGGTTGTCTGCTTTTGGGACTTTGGTTGGGACAGGACCTATAATCCTGCCCTCAATTGGTTAATTAGCTAGGCCTTTAGTTCCGGTCCTGGCTTCAGGGTCCAAGTACCCCCTCTCTGCACAGTTTCCGGTTCAGATCTCCGGTACTCGGTACCGGCGGGCTCCAACCCTGTCCTCCTCGGATCTCCCGCAGCCGTCTTCCCAACTTCTGTCAGATATGGACAACCGTCTGCCACCTAGCCAATACGCCGGGGCTCCGTCCCGACGCCTCTCTGCTGCTACTTCCACGTGACAGACTGTCACTGTCACAGGCTTCACTCCTCTCCTCCTTCAACTTCCACTCAACTCCACTTCAACTCAGACTTGAACTGACTACTTTTCCCGCCCCAGGTTCTCTAGACCCCTAGGTGGGCGTGCTCCATCCGCCTGCTCCCGCCCATTGGTGTGCCTGTCCTACCCTGAGGGGGGTGACTATGATTTGGTTGGCTTTGGTGTAACCCTTTTTGGGAAGGTGTTATGCGGGGGGCCTACCCCGTGTGCGACACCTGGCGGGGCCAGGGCGTCACAATTACCCTCACTATAATGTTTGCACCATTAACAGCTGTGCACATGTCGGAACTGGGAGCTTTCCTGGCGCTCCATTGCTGGCAATACAGAATGGCAGCTCAGCTCCAGCTGAGGTCCCGTGGCCTGTTCTGTGGCATCATCAGTTGGTACCAGCATGTGTGAAGAAGTGGAGTCTTGTGGACCAAAGCAGAGTGCCAAAGGAACGAAAGTGAGGTCTGTGTGTGTTTTTTTTCTTAATATGTTTATGGAATCCATGCTTTTATATAGTGTGTAATGGCAGGGCCAATCCTGTACATAGGGGGCTATGTGAGGATTATACTGTATATAGGGGGCTATGCAGGGGCTCATACTGTATTTAAGGGGCTGTCCGGGGACTCATATCGTATAGAGGGCTCATACTGTATATAGAAAGCTATGGGGGATTATGCTGTATGTAGGGGGTTGTGTGTGAGCTCATACTGTATATAGGAGACTATGTGGGGGATCATACTGTATATAGGTGGCTGACTGGGGGCTCATACTGTATATACTGGGCTATATGGGGGCTCATCCTGTGTATAGAGAGAAATGTGTGGGCACCTCTTGTATATAGGGAGCTATGTTCAGTCTCCTCCTGTATATAGGGAGCTATGTGAGGGCTTATCCTGTATATAGAGAGCTGTGTGAGGGCTCATCCAGTATATAGCGAGCTATGTGATGGCTCATCCCGCATCTTGGAAGCTATGTGCATGCTCATCCTGTATATAGGGCTATCTAAGGGCTCATACTGTATAAAGGTAGCCATGTGAAGGTTCATCCTGAATATAGAGAGATATATGAGGTTTCATCCTGTATATAGAGAGCTGTGTGAGGGTTTTTCCTGTATATAGTGGCAATGTGAGGGTTTACACTGTATATAGGGGACTGTGGGGGTTCATTTTTGATATAGACAGCTATGTGAGGGCTTATCCTGTATATAGAGAACTATGTGAGGGCTCATCCTTTATATAGAGAGCTATGTAGGGGACCATCCTGTGTATTGGGAGCTATGTGAGGGCTCATACTGTATATAGAGAGGTATGTGAGGTTCATATTCTATATAGAGAACTATGTGAAAGCTCATCCTTTATATAGAAAGCTATGTGAGGGTTCATACTGTATATAGGGGGTTATGTGAGGGCTTATACTATATATAGGGGGCTATGTGGTGGTTCATATTTGATATAGAGAGCTATGTGAGGGCTCATCCTTTATATAGAGAGCTAGGTGAGGGCTCATACTGCATATAGAGGGTCTAGGTGAGGGCTCCTACTGCATATAGAGGGCTATTTGAGGGCTTATCCTGTATATAGACCTATGTAGGGGACCCTCCTGTGTATTGGGAGCTATTAGAGGGCTCATACTGTATATAGAGAGCTATGTGGCGTTCATATTTTATATAGAGAACTATGTGAGGGCTCACCTTTATATAGAAAGCTGTGTGAGGGCTCATACTGTATATAGGGGGCTATATGAGGGCTTATCCTGTATATAGGGTGCTATCTGGGGTTCATATTTTATATGGAGAGCTATGTGAAGGCTCATCCTGTATATAGAGAGCTATGTTAGGGCTTATCCTGTATATAGAGAGCTATGTGAGGGCTCATACTTTATATAGGGGGCTATGTGGGGGTTCATATTTTATATAGAGAGCTACGTGAGGGCTCATCCTTTATATAGAGAGCTTTGTGAGGGCTAATACTGTATATTGAGAGCTATGTGGGTGCTCATCCTGTACGAGGGTCTGCTGATAAGTCTTTAGCTTTGTGATCTTTTTTTGTTTCTATGGTAACACATACTACATCACATGAAAGTCTTATGTGTCTAATATATGTTTTCAAAATTTCATGTTTAAATCTTATGGCAACGGTGTTCTACGCACGTGGAAAAACAAAATGGCGGAGTCTAATGCAATATTCACAGCAACTGAGAGCAGAGGAGTGATAAAATTCTTGTTTCTGCAAGGAAAGTCCACAAAGGATATTCATGGTGATATCTCGCAGACATTGGGGAATCAATACACTTCATATTCCACAGTTAAAACTGGCCACTTCAGCACCAGTGATGAGGAACGTCATGGACGACCGAGAGTGGTTCTTGTTCTGGAGATCGGCAATGCTGTGCACAACCTCATACTGAGAATCAACGAATTTCAGCTAAAGCAATAGCAGACATCATGGGGATTTCCCGTGAATGTGTTTGTGTCCTTATCCATGAACATTTGGATATTTTAGAGGAAGCTATCTGCAAAGTGGGACCCTAAACTTCCAGGTCCATTTGTCAATGTTTCCAGACTGATAAGAACTTCCTGGATCGACTGGTCACTATGGATGAGACCTGGATTTATTTGTATGACCCTGAAAACAAGGAACAATCAAAAGAGTGGAGGCACAGTGGTTCTCCTCGTCCAAAGAAGTTCTGGATGCAAAAATCAGCCACTAAGGTGATGGCGTCTGTATTCTGGGATAAGGAGGGTGTGCTGCAAGTGGACTACCTTCAAAAGGGTTCCACCATCAATGCAAGCTATTACATTGAACTTTTGGACCAACTAAAGGCAGCTCCGAAGGCCAAAAGGTGCGGCAAGCTGTCCAAAGGAATCTTGTTCCTGCAAGACAATGCCTCCACTCACACTGCACAAGTGACCACAACAAAACTGTCAGAACTGGGCTTCCAGCTGGTTGACCACCCACCTTATTCACCAGATCTAGCTCCCTCTGACTATCATCTGTTTGGAAACTTGAAGAAAGACCTCAAGGGTACCAAATTTCACACCATTTCGGATTCCATAGCTGCTACAGATGCCTGGTTTGAGGCACAACCGAAATCCTTCTTTTTGCTAGGCTTACAGAACTTGGAATACCAATGTAAGAAGTGTGTTGACATCAGTGGAGAGTATGTGGAATAAATGTAAAGTTTCATCATCCTATCTCGTTTCTTACTGGGTAAACTCAGACTTATCAGCAGCCCCTCGTATATTGAGAGCTACAGTGCCTTGCAAAAGTATTAGGCTCTGTTGAATTTTTCAACCTTTTCCCATATTTCAGGCTTCAAACATAAAGATAAAAATTTTAATGTTGTGGTGAAGAATAACTGAAATAACTGAAAAGTGGGGCGTGCAATATTATTCGTCCCCTTTAAGTTAATACTTTGTAGTGTCACCTTTTGCTGCGATTACAGCTGCAAGACGCTTGAGTTTGTCTCTATCAATTTTGCATATCAAGAGACTGAAATTCTTGCCCATTCTTCCTTTGCAAACAGCTCGAGCTGAGTGAGGTTGGATGGAGAGCGTTTGTGAACAGCAGTTTTCAGCTCTTTCCACAGATTCTTGATTGGATTCAGGTCTGGACTTTGAATTGGCCATTCTAATACCTGAATACATTTATTTGTGAACCATTCCATTGTAGATTTTGCTTTATGTTTGGGATCATTGTCTTGTTGGAAGACAAATCTCCATCCCAGTCTCAGGTCTTTTGCAAACTCCAAGAGGTTTTCTTCAAGAATGGTCCTGTATTTGGCTCCATCCATCTTCCCATCAATTTTAACCATCTTCCCTGTCCCTGCTGAAGAAAAGCAGGCCCAAACCATGATGCTGCCACCACCATGTTTGACAGTTTCTCATCAGATGTTGGTAACAACTTATCCAGTCCACATAGGAAAGAGAAATCAAACCGTAGCTGTCCATAAATTAAGTGATGTGTAATAATGAGAAATAACAGGAAAAATGTATTGAATGCATAAAGAAAGATGTGCAAAAAGCCATGGAAAGTCATGACACCAGCTGAAATCTTATCAGTAATTAGAAAGCAATCCTGCAACTTATTGAAAAATAGCAGCTGGTTCAACTGATGTCCTATAAAAAAGTGACTCATTACCAAGGTGCCATACAAGAAACGTTGCCTGATGGGTAAAATCAATGGGCTGTCTCACGACTTTTGCAGCTTTCTTGTGCAAAACATACTGATGGCATTGGATACAGAAGATTTCTAAACTACAAAAAATTCCAGTCAGCACTTTTGGGGCCATAATCTAGAATTGAAAAGAAGAACATTTCACCATAAACCGGCTACACCTAGGTGCTTGTCTCAAGATTTCAGACAGAGGAGTGAAAAAAATTATCAGAAGAGGTGACCAAGAGCAAAGGACTAACTGTGGAGAGCTAGAGAAAGACCTGGAATAAGCAGGTAGCATTAGGGTATGTGCGCACGCTGCATTCTGTAATTGTACAAACAAAATGCACCCTCTGGCAGTGTCAAAGGAGAAATTTAGGTGAAGATAGCTAATGGTATCTTCATTCAGAGTATCAGAGGCATGGATCGAATTAGCTATATACAGTCATATGAAAAAGTTTGGGCACCCCTAGTAATGTTAACCTTTTTTCTTTATAACAATTTGGGTTTCTGCAACACCTAGTTCAGTTTTATATATCTAATAAATGATGGACTCAGTAAGATTTCTGGATTGAAATGAGGTTTATTGTACTAACAGAAAATGTGCAATCTGCATTTAAACAAAATTTGACAGGTGCATAAGTATGGGCACCTCAACATAAAAGTGACATTAATATTTTGGAGATCTTCCTTTTGCAAAAATCACAGCCTCTAGTCGCTTCCTGTAGCTTTTTAATGAGTTCCTGGATGAAGATATTTTTGACCATTCCTGTTTACAAAACAATTCCAGTTCAGTTAAGTTTGATGGTCGCCAAGCATGGACAGCCCGCTTCAAATCAACCCACAGATGTTCAATGATTTTCAGGTCTGGGGACTGGGATGGCCATTCCAGAACATTGTAATTGTTCCTCTGCATGAATGCCTGAGTAGATTTGGATTGGTGTTTTGGATCATTGTCTTGCTGAAATATCCACCCCCTGCGTAACTGCAACGTCGTCACTATTCATCAAGAATCTGCTGATACTGAGTTGAATCCATGCGACCCTCAACTTTAACAAGATTCCCGGTGTTGGCATTTGCCACACAGCCCCAAAGCATGATGGTACCTCCACCAAATTTTACTGTGGGTAGCAAGTGCTTTTCTTGGAATGCCGTGTTTTTTTGCCTCCATTCATAACGCCTTTTTGTATGACCAAACAACTCAATCTTTGTTTCATCAGTCCACAGGACCTTCTTCCAAAATGTAACTGGCTTGTCCAAATGTGCTTTTGCATACCTCCGGCGACTCTGTTTGTGGCGTGCTTGCAGAAACGGCTTATTTCGCATCACTCTCCCATACACCTTCTCCTTGTGCAAAGTGTGCTGTATTGTTGACCAATGCACAGTGACACCATCTGCAGCAAGATGATGTTGCAGGTCTTTGGAGCTGGTCTGTGGATTGTCCTTGACTGTTCTCACCATTCTTCTTCTCTGCCTTTCTGATATTTTTCTTGGCCTGCCACTTCTGGGCTTAACAAGAACTGTACCTGTGTTCTTCCATTTCCTTACTATGTTCCTCACAGTGGAAACTGACAGTTTAAATCTCTGAGACAACTTTTTGTATCCTTCCCCTGAACAACTATGTTGAATAATCTTTGTTTTCAGATCATTTGAGAGTTGTTTTGAGGATCCCATGATGCCACTCTTCATAGGAGATTCAAATAGGAGACCAACTTGCAAGTGGCCACCTTAAATACCTTTTCTCATGATTGAATACACCTGCCTATGAAGTTCAAAGCTCAATGAAGTTACAAAACCAATTTAGTGCCTCAGTAAGCCAGTAAAAAGTAGTTAGGAGTGTTCAAATCAAGAAATTGATAAGGGTGCCGATACTTATGCACCTGTCAAATTTTGTTTGAATGCAGATTGCACATTTTCTGTTAGTACAATAAACCTCATTTCAATCCAGAAATATTACTGAGTCCATCATTTATTAGATATATGAAACTGAAATAGCTGTTGCAAAAACCCAAATTGTTATAAAGAAAAAAGGTTAACATTAATAGGGGTGCCCAAACTTTTTCATATGACTGTATCTGTGCAGATATTACTGAATCAGACAATGATCACACAAAACGTGTTCACCGTATGAGCCAATGTCATAGACTGGACTCGTTTATTGAAAAATACTCAATTATACAGAATGAGCAGGATGCTCAGTGCAGCTCCGGTGGATCGACCCTTCTGTAATGTGAGGCGTGAATCCATGTTGTCCTGCGATTGAGCTTCATCGAAATTTCTATGGTGGGGACAAGCTGGATCAACTCATCTAATCTTGACTCATGACTCTTTCTCGCTTGTCCCTTTAGGATTAATCAGTGTCCTGACTGAAAACCATATACTACAAACCCTGATTTAGGATCTGGAATTAGAAAATACACTTGTTTATTTCACTATTTAGTCAATCATATGAAAATTGTACGTGCCTTGTGTTAAACCAAAAAAATCATTTTACATAGAGACCTGTTTGTTTTTTGTGTTTTTTTTTACATACCACTTGCATTATGTGGATTTTCAGCAATGATGTTGCTTTCTGCACTGGAATGCCTCTGACCAAACCTGGAAAGAAATCTACACAACACGCACAGACTTGCATACAACGTGCTCATGATATACATCTATAATCAGTTTGCGGTCTCTAAAAATGGGTAGAGCAGGTGCAGGGTGCTTCTGTGAACTCTTTTCAGTTTTGTCTCATTGTTTTAAGAACGTGTTTTACAAGACCGGGTGAGTCTGCCCACCTGGGTACTGAACCCTGGCATCACCAAAGCACACACTGATATTCGTCTTTCACAGATTTTAGTCCATGTTACCTGGGCCATCATTGAGAAGAGATCTCATGGCAGAGAAAGCTTACCGCCCTTTATCCACAGACCTTCCTCAGTCAGCTGGCTCCCTGCATCTCGCACTCCATTCCTTGTTGATTCGCTTGTTCCTGTAGGGATTTAAGAACACAAGGAGTAACAGAAGTCACTGACGTGACAGGTGCCACCGAGGTATGGTCCATATGCATTGGTAAAGGACTCCTCAACTCTAGGCCCGTTCACTGCTTCTTGGTCAGCTGCACCTGTGCGGGGATCTCCATCCGATTCCATCAGCTCAGATTTAGACTTTATCTACAGCATACCTAGCTCATTTGACAACAGGAAAGATCTACATCCTACATACACATTTTGACTATCTTACCTACCTCTGCTTCACCCACTAGAGAGGGGATTAATATGTCACTTCCTCCTGTACCGATAGAAGGGGAGGGAGTGGTTCAAATGTACACTACCTCATGTTGTGTAAACCGTGATATTTCCAGTGTAGAATCGACCAGCATCTTGTTCCATCTATAAAAACAAAAAAAAGAAATATGCATTAGATCATCTATCCAATATGTCTGTCCATCTATAAAAACAAAAACTAAAGAAATATGCATTAGATCATCTATCCAATATGTCTGCTGTGCCTTCTACTGCTGGAAAATTTTGAAACCTTACAATAGACAACACGATTCATATATATTCTGTATCTGTAAAAGAAAAGAAAACTAATTAATACTGGCAATTTGTATGCAGAAACACAAAACAAAAAGATGACCATAAAAACAAAAAAACCCTAATTTGCATATTTCAAAAAATCTAATTTTCCCTGCAAAGTTAATTTAATTATTTAGATATTAGCAGGATACTATTAATAATATCTGGTGAAATCCTGAACTCTAAGGGTTAAACAAAACCCACCCAACCAGCCAAGAAACACTCATCAGTAAAAAGTGAAACACATGCAGCCTTGCAAATCTCTGCTGAAACCATTTTATTTTCCTTTTTCTCTTCTTCGTCAGTTTTTTTCTTAGGAGCTGACTTAGCCCCCACCTTTCCCTGTCACTCTCACGTCTCGCTGCAGTGTCAACTTGGCCTTGGAGACCCGCTTCTTGGACTGATTTAAAGGGATACTGTGATACTCCAGGAAAAAGGCACACCTGGCTTCAGATAGATCATTACTAGATCTACAGGGAGTTTACCCACATCATTAGGCCCTTTTGACCATAATGGTCTACATCAGATTCATCAGCACATGGCATAGAGAGCATCACAGTAAGAAGTACCCGTAGGAGGCAAGTCTCCTCACACCCTTCTGGGAAACTTACTTTAGTCAGGGTGAGAGTAATACCTCCTTCTCCATCTTAATTTATAGCGACCTTTAATTTATTCAACAAATCAAATTTTAATAAATTGACTCGAAAGATTTTTTGACAACACGAACTGGTTGTGAATTACAGGGAAAGATCCATCCGGTACCGGTCAATGTATGCGTAGTGGGTAATCCATCTACGCCCACTAGGGTAAGGACATCATCAGAAAGGGGCAGGGTGTGATCAGGTGGTATATCAAATATTTTAACAATAGAATTGACCGCCCTAGTCTCCACCATGAATTTAATAGAGGTCCCTGTGACATCTAAAGTTACAGATGTAGAAAAACCCTGATTTGAACTGACCATCACGACAGAATTTGATTGGCCACACCTTCATTGTGCATTTATGTGCTGCAGGTTTTGGTTATGGTTTTGAGGGTACCCGGCCACACTCTTTTAGGGTACGGCACCTTCTCTGGAAGTGACCGGGCTGGCCACAACGCCAACAGATAAGACATTGGTTTTGATGGCCACGTTGATTATTGTCATAACAAGGTTATGTTGTGGCTGAATATGCTGTGGCTGAAAGTATTATGGCTGCTGCTGCATAGGGCAGTATTCTTGTTGACACTGTGGTTTGAAGGTACATAGACAGGGTTTGGGCCCTGTTGGGGCATGGGCTGTGGTAAGGGCTGCGCTGGTGTGTTAGTATACACCAGTGCTGGGGTATTCTATTTAAATTTCGGGGCTGGATGTTTTACCAGGCTTCTCTGGAAGCTTTTAACAACCAGGATAGCATCTTTGGCAGGAGGATTTATGATCTCGGGTCGAGTGGACATTACCATGTCCTTAAGGTCTGTTTGCAGACCTTGAAAAAAGGTGGTGATTAGGAGGTTGGCTTGTGACTTATTGGTCGTAGTGAACCCGAGATCCGAGAGACTCGTTGGAGCCTGGCATAATATTTTTCAGCAGATCCCCCTTTCTCCTGCACAACGTCCTTCAAATTAGTGGCTTGTTCCACCAATTGCTCTTGAGCCCATCTTCTATCTCTGTGTGCTGTAATGAACTCAGATGAACCTCTGAGGTCAGTGCCAGAACACAGGGGTCCGCAGCAGTGACATAAGATCTTCACCCGAGTTCACTGTCATCACGCGGCTCTCTATGTCGCGGCCTCATTTGTGATCACAAGTGAAGGACTCACCTGTGATTGCAAATCACCTGAGTGACTGAAGTGAGCCGCACAATCAATGGTGCTGTCACTCAGGTTACCTGCGGCCACAGCTGAAGTCCTCCACCTGAGACAGTTGGAGGATCCAGCTGCGGCCGCGGGGAACCTGAGCGACGTCACCGCTGACAGCGTGACTCACTTCAGTTGCTCCGTGAAGCTCACGGAGAGCGGTCGTGCTCTACAGCCGCTCCTGTCAGCTTCCGATGTAGCAGAGCTGAAACGTTGTGGGATCTCGTGTAAATTACGTCAGACCTGGAGGAGTGTTTGGGGATTATTAAAGTGGTGAAAGAGGGTGTTTTTTTCGTCTTTTATTTCAAATAAAGGATTTTTCGGTGTTTGTGTTTATATATTTCACTACAGTTTCGTGATGGGGGGTGTCTCATAGACACCTGCCATCACTAAGCTAGGACTTTGTGGCAGCTATGGGCTGCCATTAACTCCTTATTACCCCGATTGCCACCGCACCAGGGCAATGGGAATGAGCCGGGTAGAGTCCCTGGACTGTCACATCTAATGGACGCGGCATTTCGGGCGGCTGTTGGCTAATATTTTTAGGCTTGGTGCGCCACATAGCGTGGGGCTCCCCATCCTGAATATACCAGCCCTCAGCCATGTGGCTTTACCTTGACTGGTATCAAAATTAGGGGGGACTGCACGCCGTATTTTTAAATTTTTTATTTATATATTTTACTGCACAATATAGACCCGCCCACTGGCGGCTGTGATTGGTTGCAGTGAGACAGCTGTCACTCAGCGTAGGGGCTCTTCTGACTGCAACCAATCATAGGCGCCGGTGTGCGGGTGAGGCAGTGAGTATGAGGTGGAATAATGAGCGGCCGGCATTTTCAAAAGCAGGAGAAGACGCTGGAGCAGTGTGACAGCTGTGCAGCCCCACGCCACGCCAGTGATCGGTGAGTATGAGAGAGGGCGTGAGAGGGAGAAACCAACCGACCGACAGAGCGAGGGAGAGACCAACCGACAGACAGAGAGAGTGAGACCGACATCGACAGAGAGAGAGACCGAAAAACCTGTTTTGTTTGTGAAAAAAGCATGCAGAATGCAACAAAAATGCAGTGCAAGTGCACAGCTAAACGTTTTGGTTGCGTTTTGACACACCTCTTCATTTCAATGGGTGAAAAATGCAACCAAAATGCACAAAATAAGTGACATGTTGCTTCGATTTTGTCAAATATTTGGCATCCAAAATGCTGTCTAAAAAAAAGCAACGTGCGTTTGGAAATTTGCAGACTTCTCATAGAGTTTGCTGGGGAAGCACAACGCATGCATTTTGTCATTGAGGCGCTGCAGTTTTAAACGCAGCCAAAATGCAGGAAAATTGCACACGTGCGCACACAGCCTTATTGCAAAGAAAACAATACGCAATACACCCCCCTCCATGGCCTGTATGCACGCTCACCACGAAAGACTCAATTTTTGACCAAAGTGTATATTCAAGCATGTTTAAACTTTGCTCAACAACATTTAGACAAGTCTGTGAAATAATGGGCGAACATAGTCTGGTCAGATGAGACAAAAATTGAACACTTTGGAAGCAAATAATAAAAAAAAAACAACACATACCAACAGTGAAGTTTTGAGATGGGAACATCATGGTGTGAGGGTATTTTTCAGCATATGGCAGCAAGTGTCTTGAAGCTTCATCACAAACAAAGGCTTTTGTGCAAAATATTAATTAAATTTCAGTAAGTGTGTGCAATACTTTTTCTCTATTTCGTTACAAATCACTTAAGTTATGGACATCGGTGGTTTGATTTATTTGCCTGTGTGGATTGGATGGGTTGTTACCGACATCTGGTAAGAAATTCATTTCAATGGCATTTACTAAAATCAGTTACATGTTCAATACTTATTTCAGCCCTGTATATATGCTAGAAATGTATTATTCTGTAAACTCTATGTAATATACTGTATGTACAGATATCTCATGTTATATACAATTAACATGTGACTGGTAGAATATCTGGACATCATATGATATACACAGGATAAGTGACTGGTACATCATATACTATAACCACTATTTGTTGATGTGGAGTTGAAGTTTACATTGGTGACTTGGTTGATCAAGTATCTGAAAAAATACACAAAAAATATTCATAGACGTATGTGTGGCGCCCCTGAGGCTTCAGTCGCCACAGAATATGGCACCTAACATTGGGTGTAATGCTAAACCCCGTTCCCTTTTACATAGTTACATAGGTTGACAAAAGACCTAGGTCCATCCAGTTCAACCTTCCTCCACCAATTCGACATTTTGTCCCTAAGTCACTTGTAACCAACAATGTTGTGTGTACTGAGGAAATCATCCAGCCCTTTTTTAAAAGCTGTTATAGTATCTGCCATTACCTCCTGAGGAGGTCAGTCCAGGTTTCACCACATTACACACTAGGTTGCCCTGTTCCTACTGGGGACTAAACTAGGGTCGGTTGATAAAGGGGTCGCCGACAGAGTGGCATTTACAGGATGCCCTCAACTGGGGCTCCAGTCCCACTAGCTTAGGACCTGGGAGGGGTGAGGTGCAGCTAGTAGGGTGAGTCAGGAGCCAACAGAACAGTTAGAGAGTTCTCCAGCAGGAGAGGATGGGAGCAGTTGCATCTTACAGGTGCTCCGGTGGGAAGGAGGAGAGAGCTCACACGGTTGCCATAGGGAGAGTGAACTTGCTCCCTACGGAGTCGACACCACACAGGGTGGCAGGACCCTAGGAAAGATCATACTTCACATTGGATTTCCAGAATATGCCCGGATGGGGAAAGTGTCAATCTTCCCTGGCCACATAGCGCCTGAGCACAATGCCATAAAGGATCCGGAGCCTCGCTTCAAGCCGGACCCCACATCGGAACCGCAGCACCTGCAGATAGGGACAAGAGTACATCTCGTGAAATCCAGGGTCCCCTCGTAGGTTCAAGCCAGGGGATCTACAGACAGGCATTACAAGGAGAAACCCACTGAACACCAAACCCGACTGATCTCTAAAGGGATTTGGGTTAGATGGAGCCCATCATAGGAAGTGACCGGTATTACCTGAGTGAGCGGCATCGTACAAGTGAGTAAACAACCTGGAACCGCAACTATAGACTTGGACTCTTTATTACCCGTACTGCCACTCCCTGCTGCCATTACTACTCCCCTCATCATCCTCCCTGGGGCCCGTTCTACCTGTGGAGAGCAATCCCATCCCTGGCTGCTACTGCCATCTGCCCCGGAGGACACCGACAGCAGCGGCGGCCCATTCCCTGACCGCATACCCCAGGTGGCGTCACGACAACCACCTCACAACTACCTCCATCATCTCTTCTCTGCCATTTTCTGTACGCCACGGGGCAACGGAGGCAGGCTAGGCCGCCCGTGACCACGACACAAAAATATGTTTTTTTGAGGAGTGTAGAAAAGAACAGTGTACATTGCTTTACTACATATTTGAAAGCGTATATCTGGCTTAAAGTTTGTAATACGTACCCATGTATGACACCTGAGAAGTGCAAGAGCTCATAGGAACCGGTCCAAGTGCTGTCAGTTTTTTCCACAGGCCGTACTCACAGACAATATGGCTGAGTGAACACAGCCTATGAAGCAGCTGAACATAAACCTGTCACAAGGTTTTTCCTAATATAAAGTACGGCCACTACTTTTAAATTTGCTTTTACAGCATTATAGTAAGCTGCGTGTATGACCCCAAGCATAGCACAAATAAGGGCTTTTTTTTATATCCACAGCTGGCGACCAAGTCCGATGGGGACCTCTGGTCTTGATCTGGAGCCTTTTTTCTTCCTACAAGAGCCATTGCCTTTCCCTGCGTTGTGTAGCGGATGTGTCCTACGTCATCCACATGTGTTTCCCGACCTCGCTCCTGCACAGGCATACTTCTCTTTGATCTGGCAAGGGCTGGGTAAGGCTAAAGAGTGCTGATTACCCAGAAATAAAGCCGCCACATGCACACTGCAATACTTTCCTCAGCCTAATGGCGATGGCGATTGTAAGAAGAAGCTGCACTGGATCAAGACCAGAGATGCCCATCGGACCGTACCGCAATGGCGGTGGGTATAATAAAAGCTCTTTTTCTGTACTATGCAGAGGGGCTTGGGGAAATACATGCAGCTTACTAGATTACTGTAAAAGAAGTCTTAAAGGCGGTGGCTGTACTTTATATATCAGTAAAACCTAATGACAGATTCCTATTAAGAATGGGTTGCTATTCATGGGCCACTCCTGTGTACTTTCCCCCCATGCCAAAATTTGGCAGCCAGCCGCTGGCATGCAGTAATTGTTCTGAATGTAAATAAAGGGTGGGCCATAAATATGGATACACCCTGATGATATCACCTTACCGTTTGTGGCTTATTAGTACATGGGAGGGGCAAAACATTTGAGGCCGGGTCATGCCCATGGTGGCCATCTGCAAAGCAGCCATTTTTAATTCAACTTTTTTTTTTTTATCAGAGTGTATGCATCCATACTTATGGCCCACCTTATACATGTTCAGGACATTCTCTTTTTCTGACTCAAAAGGTTTGAAAAGATATAGAATTGTGCATAATCTTACTTGCAATGCCACGTCAGTCATCTACTTAGCAACCTCTCCCTGCAACCTTGCCCATGTAGGCATACCGACTCAATAGCTAAAAGTCTGTGCCCTTGAACATGTTAAAAATATAAAAACAGTGATAAATGGCATCCAATTCCACTACATTTTCATGACTTCCATCATTGTAATCTCAAAAGTTTCCATATTGGGGGAACAGACGACATAAATGTTTATATCTGTGGAGGAGACATTAAAAAAAATCGTTTCTAAAGATAGAAACTAAATAGATTGTGCTTTTAGATCTAAAATTCTCTAATGGACTCATTGAGTACATTAGTTATAATTAGTGATGAGCGATTTTTGTTACTCGCACGAATAGTACAGTGTTCATGTTATTCGTTTCTCGTTGAGTATTTTGGTCCTTAGCAGGGCAATACTGATATGTGTCTGCCAAAAAGTAAAATATAACTTTTATTAATGACTAACAATAAAAAGCACACTGACAGACAAACAAATAAGCTGTAATGAAACATGCAGTGTCACAAAGTGAATTCTCATAGGAGAAATAACCGGGGGGGGGGGGGGAACCAATTACAGTTATTAATCAATAAACTGTTATTATGCGGTCATAAACCTCCCAAAAGAATTCAGGGGGAGATATAGCTTAATTCAAAGCACACATAGCAGAGAAAAACACGTTCATGAGTGTAGCCTAAGGGTATGTGCGCACTAGGCGTTTTTTTCACGCTGCGTTTTTTTGTGCGCTTTTGTCTCAAAAAACGCACCCGCAGCTAAAAAAACGGGACAAAAACGCATGCGTTTTTACCGCGATGTGGTGCGATTTTTGCTGCGTTTTTGCTCACTGCGTTTTTAATCAGTGCACAATGCCATTAAAGATGGTTGATGAAAAGAAAAAAAAAAAGGTCTGATGTCATTTCCTTCTTCAAAATGTTCATTGTATGGAGGAGAGCAGACAGCTGCAGAACTAGTGTATGCAGGAGAGCAGACAGCAGCTGCAGAACTACAAGGCTCAGCATCCTCCATCCAGGACTGTATGCAGGAGTTTTTTGCCCAAAAAGAAAAAAAAAATGACATGGGTTTCGCTATATTTTTGTATGCTAGCCAGGTACAGCAGGCAGGTACAGGCTGCCCCCAATCCCCAGCTGCCTATTTGTACCCGGCTGGGAATCAAAAATATAGGGAAGCCCTTTTTTTTTTTTTATTTCATGAATTTCAAGAAATAATTTAAAAAAAATGACATAGGCTTCGCCCAATTTTTGAGTCCAGCCAGGTACAACTAGGCAGCTGGGGATTGGAATCCGCAGTGCAGAGTGCCCAAGCTTTCTGGGCACCCCCGCTGCGAATTGCAGTCCGCAGCCGCCCCAGAAAATGGCGCTTTCATAGAAGCGACATCTTCTGGCGCTGTATCCAACTCTTCCAGCTACCCTGGTGACTGTGGCTCGCTGGGTAATAATGGAGTTAGGGCTAGCTGTATATTATCAGCTGGCCCTAAGCCCGAAATTCATGGTGTCACGCCAATATTAGACATGGCCACCATGAATTTCTAGTAAAGATAAAAAATAAACAAAACACAACACAGAAAAATATTTTTATTAGAAATAAAACACAACACAATTAGTGACTCCATCTTTATTGAAATAAAGACCCCCCCCCCCCTCCGCAGTAATCCTGGGTCAAGGGTCCCTCGCCGTCCAATCCGGATCCAATATCATCTGATCGGTTTGCTGGAAGGCAAAGCGATCAGATGATGTGTCAGGTTAAAGGACGTGAATCACATCACACATCAGCTGATTGTATAAAAGCCAATTATACAATCAGCTGAAGTATAAAAAAAAATAAAAAATAAATAAATACTCACGTCTGTGCTGATTACCGGCAGCTCCTGGAGCTATCGGATGAGAGTCTGATCCTGTCCCATCGCTGCAGGAGCTGCCGGTAATCAGCTGATGAAGTCTCCTGACGGCAGGATCAGCTGATAGCCGGCCGGGCGCGAAAAAGCCGGCGACACCGCGAGAATTACGATCAGCTGATGCGTCAGGTGACTGCATCAAGTGATCCACCGCCAGGTCCTGCAAGCTTCGTACGTGCCCCGGGGAGACTGCACACAGCCAAAGCGGCGGTACCGGGACAGGAGCTGGGAGCGGGCATGGCACCGGGACCCTGCAGACAGGTGAGTATATATGACATTTTTTTTTTCTACTGTTCACTTTTGTTTTCGCCGCTGCCTCCACCTCCCGCCCAGACATGGCGCCGCACGGAGCTGACATGGCACCGGGCGGGTTGTGGATGCAGCGGTGATGGTACCGGGAGGATTCATGCTTCTGTGTTTACCAACAGAAGGAATCCTCTTCCTCTACACGTCACTTTACTGCCCACCCCTTGCGTTTATAGCTGCGTTTTAGTCATAGAAACGCAGCTATATGCGTTTTTCATTGCGTTGTTGAACATCTCATTGAACTCAATGGGTGAAAAACGCAGTGAAAAACGCAGAAATAATTGACATGCTGCATTTTTGTGGTCACCACAAAAACGCAGCTACAAAAAAACGCTGTGTGCGGACAGCATTTCTGAAAACCCATAGACATTGCTGGGGAAGCAATGTCACTGCGTTTTCAGCACAAAAACGCGGTAAAAATCGCCGCTAAAAACGCAGCAAAAACGCCTAGTGCGCACAAGGCCTAAACAACCCATCCCGCTCAAAGCCTGAATAAAGGCAGTCTGTAGGCAGGAACAATGTATGAGTGAGAACATGTCCCTATAAAAATGATAAGGCCAAATGAAGAGCTATACACATAGAATGTATCCTATGGTTAATAAAATACACCGCCCGGATGTTTCTGTATTTGCCCAGCATTATTCATGAGTAAGATCTAACTGCTCTACTGGCTACTGTCTCTCCCCTGATGAGTGTAACAAATTGTGTCGGGAGGTCCAGGAGCTTTGATGACTGAAGTCAAAGGGTTGCCACCAAGGAGAGTATGGTGTGGTAATAATATTTGAACTCCCCCTCTACTTTATGGTGACCTTTTTCTCTTACTGCTTATTGTGCATATCATCCCTATGGTTGTTATTGTCCTCTCTGTTGGGAGTTTCTATGGGATTTGGTTGTGATAAAGATACGACTGTTACCCCCCTCCTATATCCTAGATGGACATCTTAAATATTTAATTAGATTTTTTTCCCTTTGGTTTTTTCTCTTTGGGACACTGCCTGTTTCATTACAGCTTATTTGTTTGTCTGTCAGTGTGCTTATTATTCATTAATAAAAGTTATATTTTACTTTGTTTTTGGCACCCACATATTAGTATTGCCCTGCTATTTGTATCATACATTTTGGGTAATCTTAGACCATATTGATTATTTTTGTATTTTTCTCCTTGCCTCGTGATTTTCGAGTCTCCTCCCCGCATATTTGTTGACTGATTTTCAGCCTCTATTCATGCGATGTTTGCTTCCCAATCACAGTAATACCACAGCCATCTTTGCTACTGGTGTGACGCCCTGGCAAAACCAGGTAGTCACAGGGTTAATCCTCCTTGGTAACCTGATCCCACTGGTATAGCAAGGCAACCGCACCCTTCCCCCCAGTGTACTGATAAGAACAGAAGGGGAGGAGTTTTAGGGAGTGAGATGTAGTAGGGAGAGGAGAGCAGTCGGGAGTTGTAGCTCTCGGGATGCTGCTAAAAGAGAGGTGAAGACCCTGATAGTAAAGTGTGCTCCAGGAGTGCCGGGACAGGCTGTGCGTGAGGAAGGGACCTGAGGTGATCGGGACAGGGTAGTGGCCCGCCGATACCGAGAGAGGGCCCGGATCACCGCCGGGGAGTGGGCTCCCCGTTCCCGGCCGAGGAGGAGAACAGAGAAGGAGAGGGAGGACCTTGCTGTACTGCAGGTGGGATCCGAATAACACCCGCCGAGGACCTACGTTCACCGGCAGTTCCTGGATAAATACAAACTCTGTGTGTGTTATTCTCAAGGTGACAGTGAGTACCGCCCACCATCCCCCAGTCCAACCTGCGCCATCACTCCCGGCACTATCTCACCAGGCCTCGGGGCACCCATCCCCACCCTCGTGGGCGAGGAGCGCTGCTCGAGCCCCGGGTCCGGCTCCTCTCGAGCCACCAAAGAGAAGGTACCGGACCCGAGCGTGATCCCCCCGAGCAGCCCCCGGGACGGAGGACTGGCCCCCGCCCGCGACTCTGGCATTATGGGAGGCGCAGTGGAAAAAATGACTTGTAGTCATTAAAGCAGTAGAATTATGCTTAGCGAGTTTATCCATTGCTGTCACACTACTTCTGGTCCGATCATTAAAGTTCATGAATATGCACTGTTTCCCCCGCCCACTCTCTGTAACAGTGTTGGTGATTTGTTGCAGTCCTGCTACCCCCACCCACTCTCTGTGCCAGCGTCTGTGATTGGTTGCCATCACACTATCTGTCTGGGTCCCTAACGTGGACTAAAAATAAGTAAATAATTGTAAAAAAATGATGTATGGTTCCTCATATTTTCATACACGGCACAAATAAAGCAGATGGCTACATGCTGCAGCACCCAGCTGTGTGCGTTATCTTGGCAGTATATGATAATATGAGGAACACCATGCGTTTTTGAATTATTTAAATAAATAAATTGAAAAAATCGTTGTGACATTTCCCCCAATTTTGATACCCAGCCAAGATAATATAGTTGTATATTATGTAATATATGTAAATATTGATTTCTTTATTTCTCACTTCACAGCGACTATACATGATAAAGGCCGTTGGGCCGAAACGTCCACCATCTTTTGTCGCCATCAAATAAATAATCACTTTTTTGCAAAGAAAAAAACTTTTTGTCTTCATTTTATCAACAAGAGAGTGCAGTGTCTATTATATAATATGTTCTGGGACTATTGACCCCACACTAGCACCTCTAATGAAACCATACTCTAGCTGAGTGCACACCAATACCCTATAACTCTGACAGCCAAGATAAAGTGGCTAGTATTCTCAGGCAGGGGAGTTCCATGGTTATTGGGCCCCCTCAGGATAAAAATAGCAGCCCGCAACCGCCCAAGAATTGGTGTGTCCATTAGAGTAATTTGTGGGCTATAGTAACATTTTTTGCGAAAAAGTTAGATTCATTTTTTCCTTCCATATTGCTTTTTTTTATTTTCCTGTGAAGCATGTAAAAGGTTATAAACTGGTGGAAACTGGCTTGAGTGGTGAACGAGCTAAAATAGTCTCTTTCTATGAGGCCTGCAGTATCAAATTGGATTCCTGATGAAGCCACAAAACCGGGAATCAGAGACTCCTAATTGCCAGGGTGTGAGGACCATTGGGGATCACTATCTGTCGGCATTCCTCATCGGAAGTCCGGGGGCGTCTAGGTGGGGGTTCATTCTCACTAGAGGAGTTAGAAGAGGAGGTGGAAACACAGAGGAATATTGAATCCTCTCCCTCACTCTGTCAGATGCATGCGTGTGCCTCAGCTGAATACACTGTTTGGGATGAATGGCACTTTTTTTTTCATGGCTTCTTTGTGTGTTTGTAGCGTTTTCACGTGTGTTGTGTAACCAAATTTTATTCAGATGTGTTTATATAGTAAACGAAAAATAAAAGAAGAAAAAAATTAGAAGAAAGGAAGAGAACTGAAAAATATATAAGAACATTAAAGTGTATAATGCTGTAATTGAATGTTAATAAAGACCGTTATTGAACTCCTGCAACTGACCTGCTGTAACAGTATATCTATAGAGCAGTAGGAAAATATCGGTAATAAAATAATGCCTACAATAATTGTCCAGTACATTTCTAAACTAAATTAAAATGTAAAAATGACTAACCATGGTAGGAAAAACGTGTTATAATTGCTCTAGAAACCTACACAAATTATAGGGAAGAAGACAGACTTCAGTAAAAGCAGTTACTGAGCGCCCACAACTTACAAAAAGGGGAGGTTTACGCCATTGTTTTCTCCACATTCGAGAAAACCAGTCCAATGAGTATGAACAGGGTTGCATCAGTTTTTCCTCAGAGTTGGAGAGGAAAAAAATCTCCATGTTTTACATTCTGCCAGACCGCGAAAATCGGTCAGATGTCATCAAAATGCAGTTCTGATTATTGCCACGGACACACAGACTTAGGCCTGTTTCACACGTCAGTGAAAATCACGGATGTTTTTCACTGACATGTAAAAAACGCATATGTCCCTCCATGTTCGGTGTTCGGTGATGCATTCAACGTGGGTTGTCCGTGTGCAATCCGTGATCCGTGCTCCGTCATCCGTGATTGCACATGGAGATATACTCACCTGTCCTGTTGCTGCTGTCCATGGTGCTGAAGTCTCCAGCTCTGTAGCATCTGCCTGCCACTGTCTCTAGTTTCTGCAGCTTCTTCTGGGTCCGTCTCTGGCTGCATAAATGAATATGCATACCATAATGAGACAGCCAGGAAAAAGCTGAAAGCACAGGCTGAACACAGCGTCGCTGGAGAAGGTGAGTTGAAAATGTTTTTTATTTTCAATGTCCATGTTTTTCTGGTACGTGTTTCACAGATCATACCACTGTGTGGTCCGTGGAACATCAGTGATGCCAGAAAAACGGACATGTCTCCTTGCGGCAATCACAGACATGCGTGTACACCGCACGGAGACACGGTCAGTGAGAAATCACTGATGTGTGCGCAGACTAATTGATTATAATGGGTCTGCGTATGCCCATATTTCTGGTACGTATAAACACTAGCACATACGTACCAGAATCACTGATGTCTAAAATAGGCCTTACATTGCCTATTTTGATCCCACACTTGGATCAAAATCTGACATGTCACCGATTTTTTTTTTTTTTTTTTTCCATGCTGACCACTCGTTATGAGGAAAAAAAATCAGACATGTGCATAGCCCCATAGAACATCAAAAATACGAGTGCTGTATGTGAAAGCAGTTCTGTGAAAGTTTTTTTATTGTAGTTGATAAGTTTTACATGCATGTAGTAATGTGTTGTGTTTTTCTTTTTTTTTTAATCTGCAGTGAGGTGTTTCCTTCGGATTCTTCTACATCTGGTATGATTACATCTGTGACTTTATATTTTATTCACAATTTGTTTTATAGATTTTGGAAAAGGTACATGTAAAAATGTTCTAACATTAACAATAAAATCATAAAAGAGCATGGATCAGGGATGAGCAATTATTTTTCCAAAGGGCCTATATGAGAGACTAGCATTGCGTTAAATTTGCAGACCACCACAGGTATGGTTTTAGCATATAAAGATCTCTAAATTATGGATAAAAAAAAATATTAAAAAATAATTCTAACGCAAACAGTCCCATTCTCACACCACATAAAAATACCCAATTAAAGGGCCAAAGCTCTCATTGAGCCCAATTGGAGTCCTTGTGTCCAATCTATAAATTCAGTGACTCAAGTTGCGCAAGGGCCTTAAATAGGTTACCACCTCTAACCTCTGATCTATGGCCTTTATAATTAATTTGCTTGAGTCAGATTTATGGTACAATTGGAAATGTTTTGGTAGGGTTTTTAGGTGTTCCATCTCATGTAGAGTCTTTGTTTTCTCAATGTCCCTGATGTGCTCACGGACTCCCACCTGTAAATCCCTTGTGGTCATCCCTATGTAGACTTTCTGGCATGGACACTGGGAGTAATATATCACGCCCTTAGAAGCACAAGTATGTTGGTGATTTTTTTGTAAGTTTGTGTTCCTTCTGATTTTTTTTAAAGGTAACCTGTCACCAGATTTGGACACTACCACTGAGTCCTTTTTTGCAGCATTCCACAATACTGTATATAAGAGCCCAGAGAGTGCTGTATAATGTAAAAAATATTTTTTTAATAACTGGAGGGAGGGGGGGGCGGTCTGGTCTGATGGGTGTCGCTGCTGTCCAAGCCCGGCACTTCCTTTCTCCGGTCCGACGCCTGCTCTCTGCTGCGATCTCTGTCCTTCTTCCAAGCCCAGTTTTGATGACGCGTCTACATCATCCAAAAAAGACGACATTGCGGTCCTGCCCAGGCGCACTTTGATCTGCCCTACTGAGGCAGATCAAAGTACTGTAATACGTAGGTGTGAGGGAAGGTTAATGACTGCTGTTATTATCCCCTTATTGCCCCAATTGCTACTGCACCAGGGCATTCGGAAAGAGTTGGGTAAAGTGTCGGGATTGTCACATCTAATGGATGTGACAGTCCTGGATGGCTGCGGACTTCTTTTTTTAGGCTTGCGGGGGGGCACAATAACCATGGACCGACCCATCCTGAGAATACCAGCTCCAAGCTGTCGGTTAATCATGACTGGGTATCAAAATGGGCGGGGAAAGGACCGCAGAACATTTTTTTTAAAAAATATTTATTTAAATATTTTTTATTTTTAAAAGCGCATGCGGTTCCTTTAATTTTGATACACAGCCAAGATAACGTGCAAAGTTGGGGACTGCAGCCTGCAGCTGTATGCCTTGTCCTTGTTGGGACGACCCTACGCCATTTTTTTAAATTTATTTTTACACCAATCTAGATGTAGACAGCATGTGCATCTAGATTGAAAGCTGTCTTTTAAGGGTGCTTTACATGCTGCGACATCGCTAGCGATCTCGTTAGCGATGTAACACACCAGATCGCACATACGATCTGCTGAGATCGCACATAGGTCATTTTTGTAGCGCCGGTCACATGTGCGATCTCGGCAGATCGTATGTGATCTGGCGTGTTACATCGCTAACGAGATCGCTAGCGATGTCGCAGCGTGTAAAGCACCCTTTACAGTATGAGTCCGTCCATCACTAATCCATAGACAAACAAAAAGTGCATAGTGTTCATATTGTTGTGTAAACAGAAATATGATATGTAAAATTAAACATGACATGCCATAAGGCAAGCAAAATCAAGAAATTCAAAAAACTAAATTATTGAGTAAATGTATTAAATATTAGTTGTATCCTAACTATAATTAAATTGTTGTACAATGTTGTTCTCCACTTTTCTTAGATAATCTTTTTTCTTATTTTCTCATAGGCACTTCATTCAGGGAAAAGACCCAATCAAAGTCAACATCTAAGTCACTGAGCGGGTCGCGTGAAGTACCTCAAAATTTGCAGACCACCTCAGGTATGGTTTTAGCAAATACAGATCTCTAAATTATGGATAAAAAAACTATTAAAAATAATTTTAACACAAACAGTCCCATTCTCACACCACATAAAAATACCCAATTAAAGAAAGCAGCCAAAGCTCTCATTGAGCCCAATAGGAGTCCTTGTGTCCAATCTATAAATAAAGTGACTCAAGTTGCGCAAGGGCCTTAAATAGGTTACCACCTCTAACCTCTGATCTATGGCCTTTATAATTAATTTGCTTGAGTCAGATTCATGGTACAATTGGAAATGTTTTGGTAGGGATGTTAGGTGTTCCGTCTCATGCAGAGTCTTTGTTTTCTCAATGTCCCTGATGTGCTCACGGACTCCCACCTTTAACCCCCTAACCCCTGGATGTTTTTTCTGTGTTTGTTTTTTGATTCCCTTCTTTCAAAAGCTGTAACTTATTTTTCTGCCAATTTTGCCATGTGAGAGCTTGTTTTTTGCGGGACGTATTGATCTTTTAAATAAAACCATGAGTTTTACCATATATTATACTGGAAAACTGCAAAAAATTTCCAAGTACTGAAAAGTTGCAAAAAAGTGCGATTGTACAACTGTTTGTGGGGTACGTTATTCACCATGTTCATTGTATGGTAAAACTGATGTGTGGGTGTGATGCTTCAGGTCAGTACGAGTTCGTAGATACCAAACATGAATAGGTTTACTTTAATCTAAGTGATTAAAATATTTTAAAGTTTGTCCCAAAAAAAGTGGTCCACTTTTTGCGCTATTTTCTGTGATTCGTAGTGTTCTCATTATTCGGAATATGGGCACTTTGATGGCTTATTTCTTGCGCCTCGTGCTGATGTTTTTAACGGTAGCATTTTTGCGCAGATGCTACGATTTTGACCCCCTTTCATTGCATTTTGCTGAAAATTTGCGACAACCAAAAAAACTTGTTTGGCCTTTTGAAGGGTTTTTTTTTGCCGCTACGCCGTTTACCTATCAGATTAATTGATTTTATATTTTGATAAATTGGGGATTTATGAACTCGGCGATTCCAAATAAGTGTATATTTTTTATTTTTTTAACCCTTTGATTTTCAGTGGGGCAAATGGGGAGTGATTTATACTTTTAATTGTTTTTTTTAGGTTTTTAATTTTTTTTTTTATTTTTTAAAACTTATTTTTTAACTTTTTTTTTTTTAATTGACCCCCTAGTGGACTATAAGGATTAGCCGTCTGATCGCTTTTTCATTTCTGCTGGTCAGAAATGTAGAGTTTCTGGCACAGATAATGGGCGTAATAAATCACACCCTTAGAAGCACAAGTATGTTGGTGATTTATTTTGTAAGTTTGTGTTCCTCCGATTTTTTTAATGGGAACCTGTCACCAGATTTAGGGACTATAAGCTGAGGCCAATACCACTGAGTTCTTTTATACAACATTCTTGAATACTGTATATAAGAGCCAAGGCCGCTCTGTATAATGCAAAAAACACTTTTATAATACTCACCTAGGGGGCAGTCTTGTCTGATTGGTGTTTATGCTCTCCAGTGCGGCGCCTTCTCTTTCCCGTCCGAAACCTCCTCTCTGCTGCGATATTCAACCTCCTTCTTCCCAGTCCAGTGTGGATGATGCATCTACATCATCCACACAAGCCGACATTGTGGTCCTGCGCAGGCGCACTTTGATCTGCCCTGCTGAGGGCAGATCAAAGTACTGTAATGCACAGGCGCGAGGAAAGGTTAATGACTGCGGTTATTCACCCCTTATTACCCCAATTGCCACTGCACCAGGGCAATCGGAAACAGTTGAGTAAAATGCCGGCATTGTCACATCTAATGGATGTGACAGTCCTGGGTGGCTGCAGGCTGCTATTTTTAGGCTGGGGGGGGCACAATAACCATGGGCCAACCCATCCTGAGAATACCAGCTCTCAGCTGTCCGCTTATCATGACTGGGTATCAAAATGGGGGGGAGGAAAAACCGCAGACTATTTTTTAAAAGTTATTTTTTTAAATATTTTTTATTTTTAAAAGCTGCATGCGGTTCCTTTTATTTTGATACACAGCCAACATAACGTGCAAAATTGGGGGCTGCAGCCTGCAGCTGTAAGCTTTGTCCTGGCTGGGTATCATAATATGGGACGACCCAACTCCAATTTTTTAAATTTATTTGTTTTTACACCAATCTAGATGCAGACAGTGTGTGTGATTGAGAGCAGTCAGTCACGCTGTCAAACATAGATGGGGGCTCTTTCTGACTGCAACCAATCACAGACGTGAAGACGGCTGGTGGGTGGGGGCAGCAGTACATATGGATTAGCGATAATGAGCGACCCCAGAAGCAGTTACAGCCGCGTGGGAGACTCGGTAAGTATAACGCGCCCTCTTTTTCCTTACTTTCTATAATTTTTCTTTCTTTTTTTAATTTCCCAAGTTTCCAGATCATTATCCGGCATTCCCTGAGAATTTCAGGCCCAGGTCCGGCACTCGGGTATTTTTGAAACCGCATGGATCCAGACTTTTATAGTCTGGGTCCGTCCATCAGTAGTCAATAGGCAAACAAAAAGTGCATAGTGCTCATGTTGTTGTGTAAACAGAAATATGATATGCAAAATTAAAAATGACATGCCATAAGGCAAGAAAAATCAAGAAATGCAAAAAACTAAATTATTGAGTAAATGTATTAAAAATTAGTTGTATCCTAACTATAATTAAATTGTTGTACAATGTTTTTCTCCACTTTTCTTAGATAATATATTTTCTTATTTCTTTAACGTTCCTTTGGGAGACCCAGACCTTGGGTGTATAGCTCCTGCCTCCGGAGGACACACAAAGTACTACACCTAAAAGGTGTAGCTCCTCCCTCTGAGCCTATACACCCCCTGGTGAACCAGTCACAACCAGTTTTTCGCTTTGTGTTCAGGAGGCATACATCCACACATGCGTTCTCATATGATTTTTTCCTTTTTTTCCTTTTTTTGGAAGAAGATTGAAGAAATGCGGGTCCGCGTCTGGACTCCCGGCATGTCCCTTCTCACCCCACTGTGTCGGTGGTTTTGTAAGGTTGATTTCCAAGGCTGGAGCCTTACATGCCGTGCTCCTTCACCATCCCTCCTGGGCTCTGGATTGAAGTGTGAGCCAGCACGGTCTCCATGCCTGGCAGGAGACCGGTCTCCGGCCACAGCCCCTTGAGGACCCTGCTGGACCGGAGCACTCACCCCCAGGGACCTGGCCCTGCGTCTCAGCAGCTAAGTACCTTGAGACGTTCATATGTTGGGGGTCCCTGTCATTTATTGTGGGGGGAGAGTGTGTTTACTGTGTTTTTTAGCATTTCCGGCCGGTCCGCTAGCTTTTCGCTCGAGAACCGCGCCGATGGTGCCTGCGCGTCGGCCTCGCTGCTTAAATTTAGGCCCCGGCTTCGCCGGAGGCCTAGTTTCTGTTACCTGCCCTCGCATGTCACTCATGCTGAGGGACAGGCATGGCCCCTCCCGGTGGCCGTCCTGCACAGGGGAGGGACCCTCCTCACTGCTTGTGTGCGACTACCCCCCTGCAGGCCTCTATGGCCCTCCAGATTCCGCCCTTCCAACAGGGACGCCCCCCGTCCCGCCCCCTCTCTTCTCTCCGGTGGCCATTTTCTTGGGCAGGTTTCACTCTGTTCTGGCCCGTCCTGCACTCTGCATCCCTGCTGAGGTGCTGTGCATTGGGGGGTCCGGGCTTCGGGATCTGGAGGGCACACAACACCGCTTCCAACGGTCTGGTAAGCCACAGCCGGTCTCCGGTTGTGGACCTCTGCTATATTCTCCCTGGGATTCATTCCCTTTATAGAAGCTGTTTCTCCCCACTCAGGCAGCATGTCTCACACAAGGAGCAAGGCTCCAAAGCTTTATGCTGTATGTGCTGCATGTAAGCTTCCGCTGCCTGAAGCGAGCACCTATCCACATTGTGAGGTCTGCTCTAACTTGGAGGTGCCACGGCCTGGGGTCTCGGCCCCAGTGGTCTCTCAGGCTGCTCCTGCACATGTGGCTGAACCCCCGGCCTGGGTAGAGTCCTTTTCTAGGTCTATCTCCCAGTCATTTGCTGAGTCCATGGGACTTCTGTCCAGGACTTTGATGAATATGCATCAGCCCCCTTCACAGGGTGCCTCTAATGCTCTTGCTAAGGGGCCTTTAGGACTGGAGCTCACAGAGGATTCATCATCAGGGCACGGACCCCGTCCGTCTAAGAGGCTCCGCAGGGTTCCCTCTCCCTCCTCATCCCGTGGCTCTGATTCAAGGGCTGAGGACTCGCAGGATGAGGAGGATGCCTATACAGGGGGCTCGGAGGCTAACTCCATGTGCCCCATTGCTCCTTACGAGGGTGACTCAGAATTTAGTGACTTGATTGCTTCCATTAATTCTGTACTGGATCTCAATCCGCCAGTATCAGAGGAGCAACCCTCTCTGGCAGAAAAGCACCAGTTTACCTCGCCTAAGAGAGTAAAGAGTGTGTTCTTTAACCACTCCAGTTTTCAGGCCGCTGTGACCAAACCCAGGGCCTGTCCTGACAAACGCTTCCCAAAGCGTGGTTCTGCTGACCGTTTTCCCTTTCCACCTGAGGTGGTCAAGGAGTGGGCTCACTCCCCAAAGGTAGACCCTCCGGTGTCTAGGCTCTCAGCCCGGACCGGTGTGTCGGTGGCTGATGGCACTTCCCTTAAGGATGCCACTGACCGTCAGATTGACCTTCTGGCCAAATCCGTGTATGAAGCGGTGGGGGCCGCGTTTTCTCCAACTTTTGCAGCAGTGTGGGCCCTCAAAGCCATCTCTGCTAGTCTGGAGGAGATGCATTCCCTCACCAGGGAATTTATGCCCGAGATGGTTGCCTTAACTTCTCAAGCTTCAGCTTTTTCTTCTCATGCCATGTCTGCCATGCTGGAGGCTTCTCACCGTGCTGCGGTGGCTTCGGCTAATTTCTTCGTTATCCGCAGGACCTTGAGGCTTCGAGAGTGGAAGGCAGATGCTTCTTCAAAGAAGTACCTTGCTGGGCTCCCTTTTGCTGGTTCCCGGCTGTTCGGTGAACAGCTGGATGAAATTATTAAAGAGGCTACTGGCGGGAAGAGTACTTCCATGCCACAAACCAAGACCAGGAAACCTGCCCAGGGTAGGATTCAGTCGAGGTTTCGCTCCTTTCGTTCCTCCAACTGGTCGTCCTCTAAGCCCTCCGCCTCGTCCGCTAACTCAGCCAAGAACCAGAAATCCAACTGGCGCTCCAGAGCGCGTCTGCAGAAGACCGCAGGAGGTCCTGCCACTAAGGCAGCCTCCTCGTGACTCTCTGTCCGATCCAGCCATGTCCTTAGTCGGTGGCAGGCTCTCCCACTTTGGCGACGCTTGGTTTCAACAAGTCTCCGATCAGTGGGTGAGAGATATCATCTCTCACGGCTACAGGATAGAATTTTCTTCCAGCCCGCCAAACATATTTTTTTTCTCAACTCCCCCTGCTCCAGGGCCGCACCTTTTCACAGGCCGTGGCAGCCTTGCAGGCCAACGGAGTAATTGTACCAGTTCCCGCCCGGGAACGGTTCAGAGGTTTCTACTCAAACCTCTTCCTAGTTCCCAAAAAGAACGGTACCTTCAGGCCCATCCTGGATCTCAAGCTTCTCAACAAGCATGTTCGGGTGCAGCACTTCGCATGGAGTCCCTGCGATCAGTCATTGCCTCAATGACCCAAGGGGATTTCCTGGCGTCCATCGACATCAGAGATGCATATCTGCATGTGCCCATTGCGGTTTCACACCAGCGTTGGCTACGCTTTGCAATAGGAGACGATCATTTCCAATTCGTGGCTCTCCCCTTCGGGTTAGCCACGGCCCCTCGGGTTTTCACCAAGGTCATGGCAGCTGTGATTGCGGTTCTGCACCTTCAGGGGTTGGCAGTGCTCCCCTACCTGGACGACCTTCTAGTCAAAGCGCCATCCAGCGCAGACTGTCAGCGGAGTGTCTCGCTCACTCTCAGCACTCTAGCCCAATTCGGGTGGCTTGTCAATCTTCCCAAATCCACTCTGACTCCGACCCAGAGTCTCACGTACCTAGGGATGCAGTTCGAGACTCTGCCGGCACTTGTGAAGTTGCCCTTAGACAAACAGCTGTCACTCCAGTTGGCGGTGCGCTCTCTCCTGAGGCCCCGCCGTTATACCCTCAGGCGTCTGATGCAGGTGCTGGGTCAAATGGTGGCGTCCATGGAGGCTGTTCCCTTTGCCCAGTTCCATCTGCGCCCCCTGCAGCTGGACATTCTCCGCTGTTGGGACAAGCGGCCTTCCTCCTTACACAAGTCAGTGGCTCTGTCGCCACGGACCAAGAGCTCTCTTCAGTGGTGGCTTCGGCCCCTCTCCCTGTCCCAAGGGCGCTCCTTCCTGGCCCCGTCCTGGGTGATTCTCACCACGGATTCCAGTCTATCCGGCTGGGGAGCGGTATGTCTCCACCACAGAGCACAGGGCACTTGGACTCCGTCCGAGTCAGCCCTTTTAATCAATGTGCTGGAAATCAGAGCCGTACTTCTAGCTGTCCTAGCATTTCACCATCTGCTGGCGGGCATGCACATTCGAGTCCAGTCAGACAACGCGACAGCGGTTGCCTACATCAACCATCAAGGCGGGACACGCAGCCGCCTGGCAATGATGGAGGTACAACGCATTCTTCAATGGGCGGAGGACTCCAGGTACACCATATCCGCAGTCCACATCCCAGGCGTGGACAACTGGGAGGCAGATTATCTCAGCCGTCAAAGTGTGGACGGTGGCGAGTGGTCCCTGCACCCGGCAGTATTTCAGTCGATCTGCCGCAAATGGGGCACTCCGGACGTGGACCTAATGGCATCCCGTCACAACAACAAAGTTCCTGTCTACGTGGCTCGTTCCCACGATCCTCAGGCCTTCGCTGCGGACGCTCTGGTTCAGGACTGGTCCCAGTTTCGTCTGTCCTACGTGTTTCCCCCTCTAGCCCTCCTGCCCAGAGTCCTGCGCAAGATCAGAATGGAGGGTCGTCGAGTCATCTTCATTGCACCGGACTGGCCCAGGCGAGCTTGGTATCCGGACCTGCTCCATCTGTCCGTAGAGATGTCGTGGCCTCTCCCGGACCGTCCAGACCTACTCTCGCAAGGTCCGTTCTTCCCCCCGAATTCTGCGGCCCTCAAATTGATGGCGTGGCTCTTGAGTCCTGGATTTTGACGGCTTCTGGTATTCCCCCTGAAGTCATCTCCACTATGACTCGGGCCCGTAAGTCTTCGTCCGCTAAGATCTATCACAGGACTTGGAAAATTTTCCTGTCCTGGTGTCGCTCTACCGGCCATTCTCCTTGGCCATTCTCCTTGCCGACCCTTCTGTCTTTTCTACAGTCCAGTCTGCAGCTAGGTCTGTCCCTCAACTCTCTCAAGGAACAGGTTTCGGCCCTGTCAGTCCTGTTCCAGCGGCGTCTCGCTCGGCTGGCTCAGGTCCGCACCTTCATGCAGGGCGCGTCTCACATCATCCCGCCTTACCGGCGGCCCTTGGACCCCTGGGACCTTAACTTGGTTCTCACGGTCTTGCAGAAACCCCCCTTTGAGCCCCTTAGGGAGGTTTCTTTGTATCGTCTCTCACAGAAAGTGGCCTTTCTGGTTGCTATAACTTCTCTCAGGAGAGTTTCTGATTTGGCTGCGCTCTCCTCGGAGTCACCCTTTTTAGTCTTTCATCAAGACAAGGTGGTTCTCCGTCCGACTCCGGACTTTCTTCCTAAGGTGGTTTCTCCCTTCCACCTTAACCAGGACATTACCTTACCTTCCTTCTGTCCGGCCCCTGTTCATCGCTTTGAAAAAGCTCTACATACTCTAGATCTGGTGCGTGCTCTCCGGATCTATGTGTCTCGCACCGCTGCGCTTAGGCGGTGTACCTCTCTTTTTGTGCTAACCACAGGTCGGCGCAAGGGCCTCCCTGCTTCTAAGCCGACCTTAGCCCGTTAGATTAGGTCGACCATTTTGGACGCCTACCAAAGTTCGCAGGCTCCTCCCCCGCCGGGGATCAAAGCGCACTCGACCAGGGCTGTCGGTGCCTCTTGGGCTTTTCGGCACCAGGCTACGGCTCAGCAAGTCTGTCAGGCTGCCACTTGGGCTAGCCTGCATACCTTCTCGAAGCACTACCAAGTGCATGCTCATGCTTTGGCAGATGCGAGCTTGGGCAGACGCATCCTTCAGGCGGCGGTCGCCCATTTGTGAAGTTAGGTTTCTGCCTACTTCTTAGTTTTTTTGTTTATTTCCCACCCTGGGACTGCTTTGGAACGTCCCAAGGTCTGGGTCACCCAAAGGAACGTTAAAGAAAAAGAGAATTTTGTTTACTTACCGTAAATTCTTTTTCTTATAGTTCCGTCTTGGGAGACCCAGCACCCTCCCCGTTGCCTGTTGGCAATTTCCTTGTTCCGTGTGTTTTCACATGCTGTTGTCATGAACAGAGTCTCCGGTTGTTCCGGCTCTTGCTCTGTTCTACTTGTGGGTGGCTATTCTCCTTCAGCTTTTGCACTAAACTGGTTATGACTGGTTCACCAGGGGGTGTATAGGCTCAGAGGGAGGAGCTATACCTTTTAGGTGTAGTACTTTGTGTGTCCTCCGGAGGCAGAAGCTATACACCCAAGGTCTGGGTCTCCCAAGACGGAACTATAAGAAAAAGAATTTACGGTAAGTAAACAAAATTCTCTTTTTTCTCATAGGCACTTCATTCAGGGAAAAGACCCAATCAAAGTCAACATCTAAGTCACTGAGTGGATCGAGTGAAGTATCTCAAAATTTGCAGACCACCACAGGTATGGTTTTAGCATATAGAGATCTCTAAATTATGAATAAAAAAACAATTAAAAATAATTTTAACACAAACAGTCCCATTCTCACACCACATAAAAATACCCAATTAAAGAAAGCAGCCAAAGCTCTCATTGAGCCCAATAGGAGTCCTTGTGTCTAATCTATAAATCCAATGACTCAAGCTGCGCAAGGGCCTTAAATAGGTTACCACCTCTAACCTCTGATCTATGGCCTATATAATTAATTTGCTTGAGTCAGATTTATGGTACAATTGGAAATGTTTTGGTAGAGTTTTTAGGTGTAATAAATCATGCCCTTAGAAGCACAATTATGTTGGTAATTTATTTTGTAAGTTTGTGTTCCTTCCAATTTTTTAATGGGAACCTGTCACCAGATTTGGGGACTATAAGCTGCGGCCAATACCACTTTATTCCAAAATACTGTATATAAGAGCCCGGGACGCTCTGTATAACGTAAAAAACACTTTTATATTACTCACCCAGGGGGCGGTCCGGTCCAATGGGTGTTGCTGCTCTCCAGTGTGGCGCCTCCTCTCTGATGTAATCTTCGGCCTCCTTCTTCCCAGTCCAGTGTGGATGATGCGTCTACGTCATCCATAGAGTTGAGCGCGGTTCGAGGTTCGCCAATTTCATGTTCAAGTGATTTTGGGGGTTGTTCTAGATCGAACTAGAACTCGAGCTTTTTGCTAAAAGTTCGGCAGCTCGAGTTACGTCCGAGAACGGTTCGATCGCCATAAACGTGGCTTTTCACAGTAAGGCTATGTGCACATGTTGCTATCTGCATGTCTCCTGCGTCCCCAGCACAATCCCTCTCCCTTTCCTACTCACCGATCAAGGACGTCTCGCTCCCCTGCTGTCACAAATCTGCGGTGTCTTTTGCTCTTTAGAAAATGGCTGCTGCTTCATTAGTTAATTAGTTATTCTGTGATTTCCCCACCCACCAGCGCCTATGATTGGTTGCAGTCAGACACGTCCCCAAGCTGAGTGACAGCTGTCTCACTGCAACCAATCACAGCCGCCGGTGGGCGGGTCTATATCGTGCAGTAAAATAAATAAATAAATAAAAAAAAAATGCGTTCCCCCCATATTTGATACCAGCCAGGATAAAGCCACACGGCTGGAGGCTGGTATTGTCAGGATGTAGAGCGCCACGGTATGGGGAGCCCTCCAGTCTAACAATATCACCCTGCAGCCGCCCACAATTGCCGCATCCATTAGGTGTGACAGTCCTGCGGGACTCTTTCCGGCTCAACCCGAATTGCCCTGGTGCGGTGGCAATTGGGGTAATAATGAGTTTAATCATGGCAGGCGTCTCCCCGAGATACCTTTCATGATTATTTCAAATCTGTTTTATTATTAAGTTTATAAATCAAGCATACATCTTGAACATTTATAAAGATTATAAAACATAAACAGTGATCTCTCAGTTTCGGAATGACAAAAATAACATCACATTGTAGATTTCATTGGAACTCTATAAGCTATCCTTATGCTAACACTCCATGACAAACCATACACTAGAAATCAGAGTTCCAGCTAAACATGTCTTCCTGATAATTGACAAGACCACTCTCAGCATAAAACAATCCCCTTTTAAGTTATTGAATAAACATTTAAGAAAAAGTAGAAAACTAGAAAAAAAAAAAAAAAAGAACAAATATAAGCTTAGAAAAGAAGGAATCAAATAGAGTGAAGAAAGTAGGGTAAAGAGGGGGTGGGGGAAAAAGTGTGTGGGGAGAGGGGAAGACAAGGTATGTCACCATTTCTCATCCCAAATAACCTGCCAGACTCACCGTGAACTCAGGAGACTCCATGAACGTAATCCACGGTCCCCACACTGTGATAAATTTTTCCGTGAGCCCATTAAGTTCAGCTGTGAGTTCCTCCATTCTCTGGAGGTTTGCCATCTCCTCTACCCAGTCAGCTAACGTGGGGCATCTAGTCTGTTTCCAGTATCTGGGAATAATTATACGGGCTGCCGCTAAACAAAATCGCAGCAGGTCCCTCTTTTGTGACTTGAATGAACCTGGGAGGATAGAGAGGAGGGCCACCTGGGGAGATCTCTCCACCTCACCCCCACTCATCTTTTTATACAGAGAAAACACTGAGTCCCAGAATGGTTGCAATTTAGCACAGCTCCACCATATATGTAACATAGACCCTTTTTCTGTACCACATCTCCAGCACATGTCGGACACTGAGGGAAAGATAGCATGCAATTTGGTCGGGTATTGGTACCACCTTGTGAGAATTTTATAGTTTTTCTCTTGGGCGGCACAAGCCAGAGAAAGTTTGTGGGTCCACAGAAACGCCCTGCTCCATCTGTCCTCCGAAATGTCCTCTCCCAGTTCCTCTCCCCATCTATAGACAAATTTGGGTTTGTCCGACATGTCTCTCTGGTTCAGCATTTTATAAGTAAGAGAGATGACATGCCCAGGTGACGAACCCTGCAAGAACAATTTCTCAAATGGAGTAGGGGGGGTCCTCAACTTCCTCTCCCTGTCCTGGTTGGATAGAAACGATTTCAGCTGCATATATTCTATCCAGGAAACCTCTCTCCCTGTGGCCCGTAGAGATGCATAAGGGGGCAGGGTATTTCCCTGGAGCACATGAAAAAAACGAGTTTCCTCCACCCGAGCATATCCCAGAAATTTATTGGAATGAAGCCCAGGAGGGAACTCCTGGTTGCCAAAGAGGGGGGTAAGTGGACCCCTCCCCTGTGAGAGAGAACCCCTCTTAACCTCACCGTCCCACGTCCCCATCACTGTCCAAATAAACTCCATTCCCTTCTCTATCTGTGACCTACTCTCCTTTCCCATCCATGAGAGAAAGTGCAAAGGGACTCCCAATCCGTCCTGTTCGATCGCGACCCATTGTTTCGAGTTCCTATGGAAGTGCCAATCCATTATCCTCGTTAGAATAGTTGCCCTGTAGTATAACTGGAAATTTGGGAGCCCTGCCCCTCCATTATTTTTGTGTCTGGTAAGAGTTTTTATGCTTGTCCGAGGTCTCCTATTCCCCCAAACGAACCTTGACAAAGCCGTCCGAATTTTGGAAAAGTAACTCCCCGGCAGCTGAATAGGTACCGTTTGGAACAAGAAAAGAAACCTAGGAAGAACATCCATTTTAATAGCGTTGATACGCCCAAACCACGATAGTCTTTTTTTGTCGTACTTCTTTAAATCCCTAATTGTCCTCTCTAACAGGGGTAGAAAATTATGATGCATAATTTTTGTTGGATCCCGAGGTACAACTACCCCCAGATATTTTATAGCTGACGGTTGCCACTTAAAGGGAAAATTTTGGGTTGTACGGACTAGATCTTCCGCCGACAGGGTCACATTCATAGCCTCTGATTTAGAGAAGTTCACTTTAAAATTACTTAAGTTACCAAACTCCTCGAACTCTTTGAGCAAAGACGGGAAGGATATGTGTGGCTGGGAAATAAACATGAGAAGGTCGTCAGCAAATAAAGCTAACTTGCGATTCCCTCCCCCGGCCTCTATCCCATGGATACTAGCATTATTTCTTATGGCGACCGCGAGATGCTCCATGACAATGACGTAGAGCAGAGGTGACAATGGACATCCTTGCCTTGTTCCATTGTGGACCTGAAACGATGACGACAGAAACCCATCCGTCCTAACTTTTGCTGAGGGTCTCGAATAAAGGGACGCAATCCTATCTAAAAAATTTTTGCCCAAACCCACCTGCTTTAGAGCGGCCATCATGAAATTCCAACTGACCCGGTCAAAGGCCTTCTCCGCATCCACTGAGAGTAAACACATGGGAAGAGAATGAGCCCTCGACCGAGTCATCAGGAGGAACAGTTTGTTGGTATTGTCACGCGCCTCCCGACCTTGTACGAACCCCACTTGATCTGTGTGTATTATCCCGGGCAAGGAAGGAGCAAGTCTGTTGGCTAAGGCTTTAGAAAAAAGTTTTAGGTCTAGATTGATCAGTGAAATGGGTCTGTAATTTGTAACTAACATGTGATCCTTCCCCGGTTTGGGGAGAACACATATATGGGCTTCGAGAGATTGCGCCACCCATTGGGAATTTTCTGAGATGGAATTAAATACTTTAGTCAAGAACGGGGATAGCTGAGTTTGGAATATTTTATAAAATTTAGGGGTGAACCCATCTGGACCCGGACTTTTGCCTGAGGGAGATTCTTTAATGATAGATGCCACTTCTGCTTCTGTAAAGTCCGTCTCTAAATTTTCAACCTCAGCGCTGGGTATAACCGGTAGGGCCGTTCTGGATACGTAGTCGTTTATTTTATTTTCTAATGCGTCATGTGGCATGTCTCCAAATTTGCCCTTTATGTTATATAGGTCTCTATAATACTTTTGGAACTGTTCCGCGATGAGAGTTGGGTTCTGAGTCGAAGAGCCGTCTGCTTGTTTAATCATGGGAATGTGGCTGGGGTCTCCCCTAGGGTGTAGAATCCTAGCTAGTGGTCTACCACATTTATCTGCATACTCATAGAGGAATCTTTTTATTCTAGTCCTATGTCGCTCATACTGTCGGTCGAGAATCGATTTAAGCTCCTCTCTATTTTTGACTAGCTCCGCCAGTGTCAAAGGTGATAATGTCTTCTTATGGGCCCTTTCCAGATCTGAAATATTCTGAAGTAGGGACAAAATGGTTTGGGCTCTCTCTCTCTTAAGCCTAGCCCCATGTTTGATCAAAACCCCTCTCAACACACATTTAAGTGCCTCCCACTGCACGGGAAGGGCTGTGGGGTCTTCTGAGTGTATTTCTAAAAATTCATCAATCGTGTTCTGTAGATCCTTCATGCACCCCTGATCCCCAAGCAGACTATCGTTCAGCCGCCAAGACCACGGCCTCCCTGCCCCATCTGGGATAGTAAGGCTCAGGAATATAGGAGCGTGGTCAGACCAGGATATACTGCCTATAGAGGCCTGTATCTGCCAAGTCAGAGCCTTTTGGCTCACAAGAAACAGGTCTATGCGGCTGTACGAGGAGTGAGCCGGGGAGAAGTATGTGTAGTCACGCTCCACTGGGTGTAACGTTCTCCACACATCTACCAATCGAAGCTCTTGTATTGAGCGTTTAACTTTTGTTAGCTTTCTGAGAGAGAGAAAATTGTGTCCGAAGTTGTATCTACCTTAGGGTCCAAAGTGAAGTTTAAATCGCCACCCACGATCACGGTCCCTTCTGCGAATTCATCCAATGATGACAGGAGAGAGGAGCAGGACGTCGCCGGATCTCTGTTTGGTAAATACCAATTGACAATGGTAAAGATAGATGAATTAACATTAATTTTCAGAAAAATGAATCTTCCCTCAGTGTCCACTCTCGTGTCCAGAACCGTGTGCACCAGGGCTTTATGGATGCCTATAGACACCCCTTTTGATTTTGACTCTGGGTTGGTGCTATGGACCCATTTGGTGTAATATCTGTCTTTAAAGTTAGGGAGGTGACCAGTTTTGAAATGTGTTTCCTGAATCAATAATATATGGACTCGTTTCTTATGCATGTCAAAGAATACCTGAGACCGTTTTTGTGGGACATTGAGGCCTCTCACATTCAATGAGCCAAAGGTAATCTGCGTCATTCTGAGGAGGAGGAACGGTGAGGAACCGGGAAGTAGGGTCAGAGGATGGGGATGGGAAGAGAGGTGTGGGTGGAGAGAATAGAGAAGGTTAGGAGAGGGGGAGAGAAAAAAAAAAAAAAAAAGAGGGGGGGGGGGGTAGAAGGATTAAGTATATAAAGGAAACTACAAACAAAGAGAGAGTACCGTAGGCAACAAGGTCAAAGCACCTCTTGCCTGTAGGGTCGTAACGTGACCCTTATACTTGGTCAAATAGACTAGAGGTAAATGCAGAAAAATAAGAATCTCTATATACCAGGGATGTTAATCCTACGCCACTACCCTGTGGCGTGTTATCCCAATCAGGGAGGGAACTTTCCACAAAGGAGCCCCCTGCCCTGGACTAAAAAACAACTTTTAACTATATATATTTTGATTTGCAACTAAAGCTCTGTATAAAGAAGGGAGAAGGGGCTTTGAGAGGGTATTGTACCTTATAATGTTGAGGGGCGTCCCCCATTACACCCAGGAAGGAAGGAGGGAACCCCCCACCCCCCTGTCCAGGGCGATACAATAACCCCACAACGCGAAATTCCCATCAGGACCAGGGGATAGACTCCATCGTACTGTGATCCTATAACCAAAAACATACTAGAACAATTTAATCCACCATTCTCTTATACATCAGACCGGCCTCCCTCCTCTTTCTCTACGAGAGCCACGCATCCGATCACCGGCTGGGACGGTGACTCCCCCCCCCATTGGAAAGTCCGGCCAGTCCTCTATAGGCACTAATGGAATGTCCAAGGCCGCGGTGAACGAGGGTAAATCCGCCGGAGACCGAAGAACATGCATTCGTCCCGCGTGCCGAACCTGCAGGCGGAAGGGGAACCCCCAGCTATATGGAAACTCGTATGAGCGGAGAATGTCCAGCAGAGGTTTAAGAGCTCTTCTCCTTTGTAAGGTAAAACGGGATAGATCTTGTAGAATCTGGATTTGGCTCCCCTCATACGATGGTGATACTCCACTGCGGAGCTTAAACAGAATGGCCTCCTTAATAACATAGCGGTGGACCCTACAGATCACATCCCGAGGTCGGTCGTTCTGGGCTGGTTTGGGGCCCAACGCTCTATGCGCTCTATCCAATTCCAGGGGTTGGCTTGATGGTTCACCCAGAATATTATTGAAGATCACTTGAAGGGTGCCATGTAAGTCCTTGGACTCGACAGACTCAGGCAGGCCGCGCACTCTGAGATTGTTTCTTCGGCCCCTATTTTCAGCATCATCCATTGCTTCAACCACGTATTGTATTTGGCGGGAGTGTTGTTCTAATAGTGCCCCGTGGGCCTGTGAAGTGTCCTCCATATTCTGAATTTTAGCTGCCTGCACTTGACTCTGGGTGTCCACTCTCTCCACCTCCCCCTTCAGGGCTGACAGCTCTGTGCGGTACGCCTGCTCCAGCCTGGTTATATATGCCTCCATATCTTCCCTGGTGGGTATAGCTGAGAAACGTGCCCGCATCTCATTAAGCTCTGTCAGAACTCCTGACTCTTGTGTTGTTGTTATGGCTGGCCCTGACCCTGCATGCTTGTCTGCATCTGGTAACTTTAGATTTATGTTGTGCTTCTCCCTGGGTATGGTCTCACTTCTGTCAGGGACCTGTAACTCATTTGCAGTGCAGTGTCCCCCCTCCTGAAATTCCTCACACTCCTGCATGTGTGTTATAGGAAAGGACGTTACTTCCCCCTCCAGAGGCCTCCAGGCTTCAGGGCTACTGTTTATATCAGCAGGCACTTCCCCCGTGCTTCTCACTCCGGGTTTCCCCTGTACCTGCAATCTTGGGCTGTCTGGCCTTATCTTCTGTATCTCCTCTTCACTCTGGGTGGCCTCTCCTCTCAGTCGCGTCAGCTGCTGAGCCTTTCCCTGCATCTCCATAGCTGCCATCTCACTGCTGCACGCTGAGCTCACCTCCTGTGTAGCCTTAGCAGCCATCTTGGGTGCCACCTGTGAAGCTTCTCTCTGCCCCGGCCTGGATAAAAAGTGTTTGATCCCTCTCTCCTCCGATTGTGAAGCTCTGCTGCTGCACCCCTGGGATCTCCCTCGTCTCCTCCGCTGCATAGCCTGTGTTGCAGAGTCCTCAGTTGCGTGGATCATCAGTTATAAAGTCCAGTGGCAGGAGCTAAGACAAGTCACGTCCTCACTCCTTCATAGCCAGGAAACGCCCCTACCTTTCATGATTAAACTGAAAGTGAAAGTAAAGAAACACACACACCGAAAAATCCTTTATTTGGAATAAAAGACAAAAAAACAACCCTGGTTCACCCCTTTATTAATCCCAAAAATACCCCTCCAGGTCCGAAGTAATCCACACGACACTGGTAGCTCTGCTCTCTCAAGATGTACTGGCTCCATAGCAATGAAGTGACTCATGCGGGTAGCAGAGACTTCAGTCAGCACAGCAGGCTTCAAGATTAGAAAATGTGCCTGTGTATATGGTAACAGGCAATAGACTAGAGGGTAAAGTGCATGCCTACGAAGCATAACGTCGGGAGTTCTAGTCCCGGTAAAGAATTTAATTTTTTTTTTTATAATTTTAAATTATAATTATTATCTATTTTATAAAGTGAAAGTAAATAAACACACACCGCGAAAAATCCTTTATTTGGAATAAAAGACAAAAGAACACAGTTTCACCATTTTATTAAAATCCTCCAATACCCCTCCAGGTCCGAAGTAATCCACACAACACTGTCATCTCTACTACAGAACACGAGCCCTCTGCATGAGCTTCACATAGCAATGACGTGAATCACATGGTCAGCTGAGACTTCAGCAATCCAGACTTCAAGAATATCAATTCTGCCTATCATTCAGATTAGAGGCAATAGCTGAGTGGATAGAGAGCTCCCCTAGGAAGCATAAGTTTGCGAGTTCTGGAACTGGTAAATTTTATTAATTTTTTTTTTTAATTTTAAATTATATTTATAATAATATAGTTATAAATATAATTTAATTATGCACTGAGGGGAGGAGCCAGACATCAGCTGTGAGCTCTCTCTCTCTCTCCTTTCTCTCTCTCCTTTCTCTCTCTCCTTTCTCTCTCTCGCCTTTCTCTCTCTCTCCTTTCTCTCTCTCTTTTTCTCTTTCTCTCCTTTCTCTTTCTCTCCTTTCTCTCTCTCCTTTCTCTCTCTCCTTTCTCTCTCTCTCCTTTCTCTCTCTCCTTTCTCTCTCTCTCCTTTCTCCTTTCTCTCTCTCCTTTCTCTTTCTCTCCTTTCTCTCTCTCCTTTCTTTCTCTCTCCTTTCTCTCTCTCCTTTCTCTCTCTCCTATCTCTCCTTTCTCTCTCTCCTTTCTTTCTCTTCTCTCTCTTCTCTCTCTTCTTTCTCTCTCTTTCTCTTCCTTCTCTCTTTCTCTTTCTCTCTCTCCTTTATTTCTCTCTCCTTTCTCTCTCTCTCTCCTTTCTTTCTCTCCTTTCTCTCTCTCCTTTCTTTCTCTTCTTTATCAACTTTCTCTTTCTCTTCTTTCTCTCTCTCTCTTTCTCTTCTTTCTCCTCTTTTGCGTCTTTCTCTTTCTCTCTCTTACTCTCTTCTCTCTCTCTTACTCTCTCTTCTCTCTCTCTCTTTCTCAGACCTGGCGATGATCAGCTGATGCGGTCACCTGACGGAATCAGCTGACACTATAAGTCAAGCGGTGAGGCCGGCTTTTTACCGCCCGGCCAGCTAAACTATCAGCTGATGCTGTCAGACAGGAGTCTGCACTGAAGTGTGTATTTTTTTTTTTTTTTGCACTGATGCATCAGCTGATTGTATAAAAGCCGTTTATACAATCAGCTACTGTGTCATGTGATTCAGTCCCTTGAACCTGAAACATCATCTGATCGCTTTGCCTTCCAGCAAATCGATCAGATGATATTGGATCCGGATTGGACGGCTCGGGACCCTTGACCCAGGATTACTGCGGAGGGGGGTTCTTTATTTCAATAAAGATTGAGTCACTAATTGTGTTGTGTTTTATTTCTAATAACAATATTTTTCTGTGTGTTGTTGTTCTTTTTATCGGTACTAGAAATTCATGGTGGCCATGTCTAATATTGGCGTGACACCATGAATTTCAGGCTTAGGGCCAGTTGATAATATACAGCTAGCCCTAACCCCATTATTACCCAGCAAGCTACCGTCACCAGGGCTGTTGGAAGAGTTGGATACAGCGCCAGATGATGGCGCTTCTATGAAAGCGCCATTTTCTGAGGCGGCTGCAGACTGCAATTCGCAGCAGAGGGGACCAGAAAGCTCAGGCCAACCTGTGTTGTGGATTAAAATCCCCAGCTGCCTAGCTGTACCTGGCTGGACACAAAAATATGGTGAAGCCCACGTCATTTGTTTTTGAATTATTTCATGAAATTCATGAAATAATTAATAAAGGAATTACCTATATTTTTGGTTCCCAGCCGGGTACAAATAGGTAGCTGGGGGTTGGGGGCAGCTCGTAGGTGCCTGCTGTACCTTGCTAGCATACAAAAATATGGCGAAGCCCAAATAAATTTTTTGAGGGGCAAAAAGTCCTGGATACAGTCCTGGATGGAGTATGCTGAGCATTGTAGTTCTGCAGCTGCTGTCTGTCTGTATGGAGGAGAGCAGACAGCAGCTGCAGAACGGCAAGGCTCAGCATGCTCCATTCACTAGTGTATGCAGGAGAGCAGACAGCAGCTGCAGAACTACAAGGCTCAGCATACTCCATCCAGGACTGTATGCAGGAGTTTTTTGCCCACCAAAAAAAATGACGTGGGCTTCGACATGTTTTTGGATGCTAGCCAGGTACAGCAGGCAGCTACGGGCTGCCCCCAGCTGCCTATTTGTACTCGGCTGGGAACTAAAAATATAGGGAAGCACATTTTTTTTAATTATTTAACGAAATTAAAAAAAAGAAATGACGTGGGCTTCGCCCAATTTTTGTGTCCAGCCAGGTACAACTAGGCAGTTGGGGATTGGAAACCGCAACACAGGTTAGCCCGAGCTTTCTGGGCGCCTCTGCTGCGAATTACAGTCCGCAGCCGCCCCAGAAAATGGCGCTCTCATAGAAGCACCATCATCTGGCGCTGTATCCAACTCTTCAAACAGCCCTGGTGACGGTGGCTTGCTGGGTATTCATCATGAGTTAATACTAGCTTTGTTTTACTAGCTAGTATTAAGCCAGAGATTCTTAATGTCAGGCAAGTTTGACCCAGGCATTAAGAATCTCCAATAAAGGGTTAAAAAAAGACACCACACAGAGAAAAAATACTTTAATAGAAATAAATACACAGACACATTAGAGACTCCATGTTTATTACTCCCTCTTATCCCTCCACGATCCATGGTCTTCTGTCTTCTTTCTCCTTCAACACATGCAGCTCTGCTCCATCAGCAGCGCTGCATTGGAAGAAGGCGGTGTTGTTCCCCGTGCAGTGTTTTCTTTTCACTCCGCGAGTGAGAAGGAGCTGCTGCCTGTAAGTGGTGACGTCACCACTGACAGGCGCGTTGCTATAGCAACGGTGATCTCCGTTATTGACCGGCTGTGGCAGCTGGTTTATAACGGAACGGGGAAGCAGACTGGGAACCCGATCGCGTGCCAGAGCATGTCGCCGGCACATGGAGATACACAAACGATCACCGTGTACTGGAGAGATGCACTGAAAAGTCCTACATGACGCGTCATAGTCATGTGACCAGTCTGTAGCCAATGAGATAACAGACACGTGACTGGTCACATGGCTATTTTGACGTCACGATAGGTCCTGTCATCACTGCTGGTTACCAGGAGGACGCAGTGATCATCGGATGGAATAGCAGCAGGAGACAGAGTGCAGGACGGATTGCGGAGACCGGTAAGTGTTATGGCAATGTGTTTTTATGTGTTTGTGATTGGCTCCCATTGTTTCCTATGGGGTTTGACCGGTTCGCTCATCTAGTCATCCACACAAGCCGATATTGCGGTCCTGCGCAGGCGCACTTTGATCTGCCCTGCTGAGGGCAGATCATAATACTGTAATGCACAAGTGCGAGGAAACGTTAATGACTGCTGTTATTCACCCCTTATTACCCTAATTGCCACCACACCAGGGCAATCGGAAAGATTTGGGTAAAGTGCCGACATTGTCACATCTAATGAATGTGGCAATCCTGGGTGGCTGTGGACTGCTATTTTTAGGCTGGGGGGGCACAATAACCATGGACCGACCAATCCTGAGAATACCAGCTCCCAGATGTCCGCTTATTATGACTTCGTATCAAAATGGGAGAGGGGGGAGGACCGCAGACCATTTTTTAAAAAATATTTATTTAAATATTTTTTATTTTTAAAAGCTGCTTGCGGTTCCTTTTTATTTTGATACACAGCCACGATAACATGCAAAAAAGGGGGCTGCCTACAGCTGTATGCCTTGTCCTTGTTGGGACGACCCTACGCCATTTTTTTAATTTATTTATTTCTCTGACGCCTCATTGGGGGACACAGGACCATGGGTGTTATGCTGCCTATCCATAGGAGAACACTAAGTAGATGCAAAAGCATAGCTCCTCCTCTGCAGTATACACTCCTTGGCTGGGCCAGGCAAGCTCAGTTTTAGCTTAGTGTCTGTGAAGTAAACTGTGGAGAGAAAAAGCGCAATAGGGTCTTACCCGGTATATATCCGGGGAAAATAGAGGGAATGTACTCACCTCAAGTAGTTGTGACAGTCACAACTACTATGAAAGCTTATGTTGTAGAGATGAAATCTGCTGCAGCCCCCGTAGTTAATAGCAGAGAACAATAGAGAAGGGGTTTATGCCGCGCTGTTCATCAGGAAGGAGGACAAAGAGATGGTCAATGTTCCTTTATTGTAGCTTGTGTCTACGCGTTTCAGGAGCTCTGCTCCCTTCATCAGGACATACAGCACAAAAAAAACATATCTCTATGAGATATGTTTTTTTTGTGCTGTATGTCCTGATGAAGGGAGCAGAGCTCCTGAAACGCGTAGACACAAGCTACAATAAAGGAACATTGACCATCTCTTTGTCCTCCTTCCTGATGAACAGCGCGGCATAAACCCCTTCTCTATTGTTCTCAGCTTAGTGTCTGTAGGAGGCACTTCCTTTCAAGGTTTGTTATTTTTTGAGGGCAACGGTTTCCTTTTGGAACCAATCTCCCACTACCATCAGCGGGCGGGAACGTGGAGTGTCGCCTCCACGTACCCCCTCCTGCGACGCTGGATCCTGGGCTGAACGACGGGTTCCACAGACACCGATTTTCCAAAGCCCAGGGTAGAGGCCTGTGCCCTATAGCCCATTCCACAGCCCCTCTTTGCAGGCTCTGAGTTGAAGATGGCACCAATTCCTCAGCCCCTCTTTGCAGGAGTTGAATATGACACCGACACAGCAAGCTGACTCTGCTATTTTCACTGCCTGGACGGAAGCAGTGTTTTAAGGTGAGATCACACCTGACTGGTTTCCCAGACAAAGGGAGAAAAGACGCTGCAGGGAAGGTTCCCAGGACATTTACAGTATTTATTATGTGCAAGGAGCAAGGATCCTTCACACACAGTGTTAACTTTTCTCTAGCTTGCTGGCTAGAGGAGGGGGAAGTTCTGCTGTTTGCAGAAAGTCTTGCAGATAATCTCCTGGTGGCAGGGGGGGTGGGCCCAGGGCTCAGGGACTCACGCTGTTTTATTTGCTCTGTTTATTTGCTCCAGCAGAAAAGCCGGCTGATAACCACCAGTGACAAGCTGTGTGCTGACTGGAGGGAGAGGGAGGAAAACTATCAGAAGCTCCCTTCCTGCCGTTTTTTTTTTTTTACTACCCACAGCAGGGGGGGGCACACTGACTCATTTTCCCGCTCTTTTAGCGCTAAGCCCCCCCCCGCGGCTGCGATAAGCCCCGCCCCCCCAGGAAAGCGTGGAAGATCTCCATAGAGCTTTATCCTTCCTGAGGACAGGGCCATCGGCTGATTCTGGTGAGGTACTTGCTTCAATTGTAGCTCTGCTGAGCATTGCTCCCCCTCCTGGCATACTCCTATTAGGAACATGCAGAAATCTAAGGGCACTAAGAGTACTAAGGCCCACATAGTCTATTATTCAGCCTGCACTGCCTGCCACGCTGAGCTACCACGTAAACACACCTCTTCTCTCTGTGAGTCCTGTGCCCCTATAGCCCCCCAAGACCCCCCTGCCACCACCGCCGCAACCGTCAGCCCAGAGCCGAGGGCCCCCAGCCCACCGGAATGGGCACAGTTTCTGTCCCAATCCATGGAAAAACTGTCACAGAACCTGGTTCTGGCTATGCAATGTCGTCCTCCCCACCCTTCTGGGTCCCTGGACGGAACGCAGCCTGAGGAACCCCTATGGAGGATCCTTCTGAGGTAATCCGGGCACATGCTTCACCGGTTGCAGGGATCAGGAAAAGAGCACACGGCCGGGTGTCTCCAGCGGGCTCTCCCTCGGGAGCACACAGGGCAGGCTCTCCCACACGCTCCACGGCTTCTGAAGAGCTGGAGGAGGGAGAATGCTGTTTGTACCAGGAGGATTCCTTGGTTTTAGCCTCCCCAGATGATCAAACTGCAATAGACTCCCTTATAACAGCAATCAACCAAACTCTGCATGTGGAGGATCCCCCATCCACTACCACTGACCATGCGGTCTCCTTTAAGAGGGCAAGGAAACCCAAAAAGGTTTTCACTGATCACCCAGAGTTTCAGGGTATCCTCACAAAGCAAAGGGAGAAGTCTGACAGGTGCTTCGGTAACCGAAAACTCATGGAGTCCCGGTACCCTTTTGTCTCACCTGCCCCTAAGGGCTGGGCCGATCCGCCCTCGGTCGACCCCCCGGTCTCCCGCCTTACCACAAAGACGCTCCTGTCTTTACCCGATGGTTCCTCCATCAAGGACCCGACAGACAGACAGGTGGAGCACCTCGCCCGCTCTACTTTTGAGGCTGCGGGTTCCTCCCTCTCGCCCTCCTTTGCCTCTGTGTGGGTCGCAAAGGCGATCTCTGTCTGGGCAGACTCCCTTAACACTTCACTTGAGGAATCCCAGTTCACTCATACCTTCACAGAGGTAACAGCTCAAATTGCCGCTGCGGCGGAGTACCTCATCCAGGCCTTCATGGACGCTGCTACCTGCGCAGCGTTTGCCGCCTCAAATACCATAGCCATCCTTAGAGCACTCTGGCTCCGACAATGGCGAGTGGACTCTGCCTCCAAGAAGTCTCTCACGGGCCTTCCCTTTTTTCCAGACCGATTGTTTGGCGAACGTCTGGACAAGTTCATTTCTGACGCCACAGGAGGAAAGAGTACCTCCCTCCCCCAGCTGAAGTCCAGGACGTCCTTCACCAGACGTCCACAGTCCTCGTTCCACTCCTTTCGGAACTCATTTGGTTGGTCGACATCCCGTGCTGTCCCCGCCACCAGCCGCGGACTACGCAGGGACCGACCTTCTCAGCTCTCCCCGAAACCCACTTTGTCATGGCAGCCTAGACCGAAACAGTCCAGGACTAGGGAGACTCGGCCACGACGTTTTCCCCCCTCATGACTCCTTCGGCGCCCCGGAAGACACACTCATTATAGGAGGTCGACTGCGGCTCTTTCAACACATCTGGGCTGCCGCCTCAGACGACAAATGGGTGCGAGACCTTGTGTCTTCCGGTTACCACATAGAATTTCGGACCCGACCCCCGAGTCGGTTCTTTCTCTCAAACCCCCCAAAGACTCGAAAACGACGCAAAGCTTTTTTCTCAGCAATCCACTCGCTCCAAACAGCAGGAGTTATAATACCTGTCCCAGACGACGAGAAGTTCGGGGGTTTTTATTCCAACCTCTTTGTGGTCCCCAAAAAGGATGGGTCAGTTCGACCCATCCTGGACCTCAAACACCTAAACAAACATGTGCACGTACGGAGATTCAGAATGGAGTCCCTAAGGTCCATTATTGCATCCATGGTCAAAGGGGAATTCCTCGCCTCCATAGACATCAAGGACGCGTACCTGCACATACCCATCACCCCAGATCACCAAAAGTTCCTCCGCTTCGCAATTCAGGACTCCCACTTTCAATTCGTAGCTCTACCCTTCGTCCTTGCCACCGCACCAAGGGTCTTCACCAAAGTCATGGCGGCCGCCATGAGCGTCCTTCACGCCAGGGGAGTAGTCGTTCTCCCTTACTTGGACGACCTCCTCATCAAGGCCCCCTCCTTCCGCGACTGCTCAACCAGCGTACAGATCACTGTGGACACCCTATCCCGCTTAGGGTGGCTAGTGAATCTGGACAAATCATCCCCGATCCCATCACGATCCATCACCTTCCTGGGCATGTCCCTGGACACCCGTCGGGGCTTGATCCTTCTCCCTCAGGACAAGGCAATCGCTCTTCAACGAGCGGTACGCTGCCTTCTACGTCCTCCGTCTCGCTCCATTCGATTCAGCATGAAGGTGCTCGGCAGGATGGTGGCGGCTATGGAATCAGTACCCTTTGCTCAACTGCACCTCCGCCTACTGCACCTAGCCCTTCTAGCGGCCTGGGACAAGAGCCCCTTCTCCCTGGACAGACATCTTCACCTGACGCCTTCAGTCAGGTACGCACTCCGCTGGTGGCTTCGGTCCTCATCCCTATCGAAGGGGAGATCTTTTCTCCCAGTGAACTGGCTGGTCCTGACCACGGACGCCAGCCTCCTAGGCTGGGGAGCAGTGTACCGGCACCACACTGCTCAAGGACGTTGGACGCCCCAGGAGTCTTTCCTACCCATAAACATCCTGGAACTCCGCGCGATCTTCCTCGCGCTCAGAGCGTTCTGCCCTCTGCTAGCGGGTCGTCAGATTCGAGTCCATTCAGACAATGCGACAGCTGTAGCCTATATCAATCGGCAGGGGGGCACCCGCAGCAAAGCGGCTTATCTCGAGGCCCACAAGATCCTCAGCTGGGCCGAATCGACGGGATCAGTGATATCAGCGGTACACATACCGGGGGTAGAAAACTGGGCAGCAGACTTTCTAAGTCGCCAAGGCCTGGCCGCCGAAGAATGGTTTCTCCACCCAGATGTGTTTCTACACATCTGCACTCGCTGGGGCACACCAGACGTGGACCTAATGGCCTCAAGGTTGAATGCAAAGGTACCCGCGTTCATAGCCAGGTCACGCGACCCGCAGTCCATCGGCGCAGATGCTCTAGTCTGCTCCTGGCACCACTTCCGCCTGCCTTACATATTTCCACCTCTACCCCTGCTGCCGCGGGTAATCAGGAAGATCAAGGCAGAGGGAGTCCCCAGACTGGCCCAGGCGCGCCTGGTATGCCGAATTAGTACAAATGCTCACAGACGCACCGTGGCGCCTTCCAGACATCCCAGACTTGCTGACCGAAGGGCCCATTTCCCATCAGAACTCCAGAGCCCTGAAGCTGACGGCATGGCCATTGAGACCTGGGTATTAACAAGAGCGGGATTCTCTCCCGCGGTTATTTCCACCATGATCAGTGCCCGAAAGCCTGCTTCATCCCGCATTTACCACCGTACGTGGAAAATCTTCCTTTCATGGTGCAGGGAAACTAACGTCCAGCCTATGCCTCCGGCCATCCCCAGAATTCTCGACTTTCTACAGTCTGGCTTGCAAGTGGGGTTGGCTCTCAGTTCCCTTAAAGGGCAGGTTTCAGCGCTCTCAATCTTCTACCAATGCCGCCTGGCTCAAAAACCGCAAGTCAAGACCTTCCTCCAGGGCGTTTCCCATCTAGTTCCCCCGTACAAACGGCCGCTGGAACCATGGGACCTCAACCTCGTTCTGGATGGTCTCCAGAGGTCTCCCTTTGAACCCCTCAAGGAATCCTCCCTTGCTCTTCTGTCCTGGAAGGTAACATTCCTGGTGGCAATTGCGTCCATCAGACGGGTTTCGGAGCTAGCAGCACTCTCTTGCCGCGAGCCTTTTCTGATCTTTCACCAGGACAAGGTGGTTCTGCGCCCCCTTCCGGATTTCCTTTCAAAGGTTCTTACCCAGTTTCATTTGAACGAGGACATTGTTCTGCCTTCCTTTTGTCCACACCCGTTTCATAGGGTGGAAAGGTCTCTGCATTTGTTACACCTTCGTCAGAGCTCTCAGATATTAAGTATCCAGGACAGCCCCCTTTAGGAAAACTGACTCTTTGTTCGTCATTCCTGAGGGTCCAAAGAAGGGACAGGCAGCTTCAAAGGTGACGCTGGCTCGCTGGATTCGCTCTGCGATCCAGGAAGTCTACCGCTTGCAACTCAAGCCCATTCCTAGTGGGCTGCGGGCTCATTCTACGCGAGCAGTTGGTGCTTCGTGGGCCATTCGGCATCAGGCTTCAGTGGAACAGGTGTGTAAGGCTGCGACCTGGTCTAGCCTACATACGTTTTCAAAGCATTACAGAGTCCATACCCAGGTTTCAACTGAGGCAAATCTGGGTAGGAAAATTCTGCAAAAGGCAGTAGAGCACCTCTCTCAGTAGGCGCTCCAGGCTGTCTGGGACTGGTTCCTAGTCCTTGGGTTGTGTTGTCTTCTTTTATGTTTCCCACCCATGGACTGCTTTAGGACGTCCCATGGTCCTGTGTCCCCCAATGAGGTGTCAGAGAAAAGCGGATTTTTGTGTACTCACCGTAAAATCGTTTTCTCTTAGCCATCATTGGGGGACACAGCACCCACCCTGTTTCCCTGTTGGGCCTTGGTTCTCTCAGTACTTTATTTGTTTATGACTCTTTTTTTCTCATGTTCCTCTGTTGAGGTAAGTTTTTACTGGCTTTTTCTCCTACTGCTTGTGTACTAAAAGTGAGCTTGCCTGGCCCGGCCAGGGGGTGTATACTGCAGAGGAGGAGCTATGCTTTTGCATCTACTTAGTGTCCTCCTATGGATAGGCAGCATAACACCCATGGTCCTGAGCCCCCAATGATGGCTAAGAGAAAACGATTTTACGGTGAGTACACAAAAATCCGTTTTTTTACACCAATCTAAATGCAGACAGCATGTGCATCTAGATTGAAAGCTGTCTTTTACAGTCCGAGTCTGTCCAACACTAGTCAATAGACAAACAAAAAGTGCATAGTGCTCATATTGTTGTGTAAGCAGAAATATGATATGTAAAATAAAACATGACATGCCATAAGGCAAGCAAAGTCAAGAAATTAAAAAACTAAATTATTGCGTAAATGTATTAAATATTAGTTGTATCCTAACTATGATGAAATTGTTGTGCAATGTTTTTCTCCACTTTTCTTAGATAATAATCTTTTTTCTTATTTTCTCATAGGCACTTCATTCAGGGAAAAGACCCAATCAAAGTCAACATCTAAGTCACTGAGCGGGTCGAGTGAAATACCTCAAAATTTGCAGACCACCTCAGGTATGGTTTTAGCATATACAGATCTCTAAATTATGGATAAAAAACAATTAAAAATAGTTTTAACACAAACAGACCCATTCTCACACCACATAAAAATACCCAATTAAAGAAAGCAGCCAAAGCTCTCATTGAGCCCAATAGGAGTCATTGTGTCCAATCTATAAATCCAATGACTCAAGTTGCGCAATGGCCTTGAATAGGTTACCACCTCTAACCTCTGATCTATGGCCTTTATAATTAATTTGCTTGAGTCAGATTTATATTACAATTGGACATGTTTTGGTAGGGTTTTTAGGTGTTCCATCTCATGCAGAGTCTTTGTTTTCTCAATGTCCCTGATGTGCTCACGGACTCCCACCTTTAACCCCCTAACCTCTGGACGATTTTTCCGTTTTTGTTTTTTGCTCCCCATTTCCAAAAGCTGTAACTTTTTATTTTTCCGTCAATTTTGCCATGTGAGGGCTTGTTTTTTGCAGGACGTATTGATCTTTTAAATAAAACCATGAGTTTTGCCATGTATGGTACTGAAAAACTGCAAAAAATTTCCAAGTACGGAAAAATTGCAAAAATGTGCGATTATTGTACAACTGTTTGTGGGGTACTTTATTCACCATGTTCACTGTATGGTATAACTGATGTGTGGGTGTGATGCTTCATGTCAGTACGAGTTTGTAGATACCAAACGTGAATAGGTTTACTTTGATCTAAGTGATTAAAATATTTCAAAAGTTTGTCCCAAAAAAGTGGTGCCCTCTTCGCGCCATTTTCTGCGACTCAGTGTTCTCATTTTTCGGTATATGGGGCTCAATTATGGCTTATTTGTTGCATCTCTGACTGACGTTTTTAACTGTACCATTTTTGCAGAGATGCTACGTTTTGACCCCCTGTTATTGCATTTCGCTTAAAATTTGCGATGACCAAAAAACTTAACTTTGGCGTTTGGAAGGTGTTTTTTTTTGCCGCTACGCCGTTTACCTATCAGGTTAATTGATTTCATATTTTGATACAGTGGGCATTTCTGAACTCGGCGATTCCAAAAAAGATTATATTTTTTATTTTTTTAACCCTTTGATTTTCAGTGGGGCGAATGGGGAGTGATTTTAAACTTTTGTTTTTTATTTTATTTTTTACAACTTTTTTTTAAACTTTTTTTATTTGACTTGTCGCCCCTAGGGGATTATAAGCATTATCCGTCTGATCGCTTTTTCATTCCTGCTGGTCAGAGCTGCAGAGCTCTCATCAGCTGAAATGCTGCTTTCCTGTTACAGCCAGACAGCTGTAACAGAAAGTGAGTTATGATAGTGACAGGAGTCATCACATAACCGTGTGCTACCATGGCAACCATCGGCTTTTCGTGATCGCGTTACGGAGCCTCCGATGGAGGCGGGTAAAGGCTATTTTCCCCGCCGTAGCCATTTACATCTCGCTGTCAGTATTTGAGCGGGTCCACCCGCGCTTGTAAGCCACACATGTCTGCTGTTCAAATCAGCAGAAGTGCGGGATTCGCCACCAGCTTATTACAACAGCAGACAGTGATTACACCGACATTATCTGGGACGTACCCAGTGCGTCCAATGTCTGTAAGAGGTTAAGTCCCTTGTGGTCATTCCTATGTAGATTTTCTGGCATGGATACTGGGTGTAATAAATCACGCCCTTAGAAGCACAAGTATGTAGGTGATTAATTTTGTAAGTTTGTGTTCCTTCTGATTTTTTAATGGGAACCTGTCACCAGATTTGGGGACTATAGGCTGTGGCCAATATCACTGAGTTCTTATATACAGTATTCCAAAATACTATATATGAAAGCCCAGGATGCTCTGTATAACATAAAAAAACACTTTTGTAATACTCACTTAGGGGGCGGTCCGTTCCGATGGGTGTCGCTGCTCTCCAGTGCGGCGCCTCCTCTCTGCTGCAATCTTCGGCCTCCTTCTTCCCAGTCCAGTGTGGATGATGCGTCTACGTCATCCACACAAGCCGACATTGTGGTCCTGCGCAGGCGCACTTTGATTTGCCCTCCTGAGGGCAGATCAACATACTGTAATGCACAAGTGCGAGGAAAGGTTAATGACTGCTGTTATTCACCCCTTATAATCCTAATTGCCACCGTACCAGGGCAATCGGAAAGAGTCGGGTTAAGTGCTGGAATTGTCACATCTAATGAATGTGACAATCCACGGTGGCTGCGGTCTGCTATTTTTAGGCTGGGGGGGCATAATAACCATGGACCGACCAATCCTGAGAATACCAGCTCCCAGCTGTCCGCTTATCATGACTGGTACCAAAATGGGGGGGAATAAAGGACCGCAGACCATTTTTTAAAAATTATTTATTTAAATATTTTTTGTTTTTAAAAGCCGCATGTGGTTCCTTTTTTTTTTGATACACAGCCAAGATAACATGCAAAGTTGGGGGCTGCAGCTGTATGTAAATATTAATTGTATCCTAACTATAATGAAATTGTTGTACAATGATTTTCTCCACTTTTCTTAGATAATAATCTTTTTTTCTTATTTTCTCATAGGCACTTCATTCAGGGAAAAGACCCAATCAAAGTCAACATCTAAGTCACTGAGCGGGTCGAGTGAAGTACCTCAAAATTTGCAGACCACCACAGGTATGGTTTTAGCAAATACAGATCTCTAAATTATGGATAAAAAAAAACAATTAAAAACAGTTTTAACACAAACAGTCCAATTCTCACACCACATAAAAATACCCAATTAAAGAAAGCAGCCAAAGCTCTCATTGAGCCCAATAGGAGTCCTTGTGTCCAATCTATAAATAAAGTGACTCAAGTTGCGCAAGGGCCTTAAATAGGTTACCACCTCTAACCTCTGATCTATGGCCTTTATAATTAATTTGCTTGAGTCAGATTTATGGTACAATTGGAAATGTTTTGGTAGGGTTTTTAGGTGTACCGTCTCTTTTTCTCAATGTCCCTGATGTGCTCACGGACTCCCACCTTTAACCCCCTAACCCCTGGACGATTTTTCCGTTTTTGTTTTTTGCTCCCCTTCTTCCGAAAGCTGTAACTTTTATTTTTCCATCAAACTTGCCATGTGAGGACTTGTTTTTTGCAGGACGTATTGATCTTTTAAATAAAACCATGAGTTTTACCATATATTGTACTGGAAAACTGCAAAAAATTTACAAGTACGGAAAAGTTGCAAAACAGTGCGATTGTACAACTGTTTGTGGGGTACTTTATTCACCATGTTCATTGTGTGGTATAACTGATGTGTGGGTGTGATGCTTCATGTCAGTACAAGTTCATAGATACCAAACATGAATAGGTTTACTTTAATCTAAGTGATCAAAATATTTTAAAGTTTGTCCCAAAAAACTGGTCCACTTTTTCCACCATCTTCTGTGACTCGTAGTGTTCTTATTTTTCGGGATATGGGGCTCATTGATGGCTTATTTCTTGCGTCTTGTGCTGACATTTTTAACTGTAGCATTTTTGCGCAGATGCTACTTTTTGACCCCCTGTTATTGCATTTTGCTGAAAATGTGCGACGACCGGAAAACTTATCTGGCATTTGGAAGGTTTATTTTGCCGCTACGCCGTTTACCTATCAGGTTAATTGATTTTATGTTTTGATAGATTGTACATTATGAACTCGACGATTCCAAATAAGTGTAAACTTTTTATTTCTTTGTCGCTCCATTGGGAGACCCAGACAATTGGGTGTATAGCTTATGCCTCCGGAGGCCACACAAAGCACTACACCAAAAGTGTAAAGCCCCTCCCCTTCTGCCCATACACCCCCCGTGCATCACGGGCTCCTCAGTTTTTATGCTTTGTGCGAAGGAGGCTGACATCCACGCATAGCTCCACATCTTAGTCAGCAGCAGCTGCTGACTAGGTCGGATGGAAGAAAAGAGGGCCCATAACAGGGCCCCCAGCATGCTCCCTTCTCACCCCACTCTGGTCGGTGGTGTTGTTAAGGTTGAGGTACCCATTGCGGGTACACGGCAGGAGCCACATGCTGTTTTCCTTCCCCATCCCTTAATGGGCTCTGGGTGAAGTGGGATCTAATCGGTCTCCAGGCACATGAGACCGTGCTCCCTCCACAGCCCCTGGGGAATCTGCTGGACAGGAGCCGGGTATCGTCAGGGACAAGGCCCTGCTACTGAGAGGTACTCTGTGTCCCCGTGGGGACCGCGCATGGAGCGCTTGTGCCATACACACTGCAGCACTGCTGGGTGTGTTAGTGCACCGGGGACTACCGCGCCGGCCGCGCTGTGAGGTACTCTGTGTCCCCGTGTGGACCGCGCATGGAGCGCTTGTGCCAATACACATTGCAGCACTGCTGGGTGTGTTAGTGCGCCGGGGACTACCGCGCGGCCGCGCTTATATGCCGGCCGCGCTTATAACTTTAGTCCCCGACTTCTGCGGCCTAGTACCGCATATTCCCGCCCACAGGCCTGCCAGTCAGGGGAAGGGCGGGACGCTGCACAGATCGTCAGCGCTGAGGGCTGGAGCATACATTAGTATCCTCCTCCCCCCTCACTCAGTACACTGGGGCACTAGATTCCCGCACTTTCTTGGGCACGCCCACGGTCCCCTCCTCCCCACAGAACGCCGACAGCCATTTCTGTCAGCGATTCAGACTCTGGAGAGGAGAGACAACACAGGGAGACCCAGGCAGGGAATCTGGTGATCACACAACCGCTCTGAGCGGTCGGTAAGCAGCACCTGTGGTGCTGGCCCCACTGAGTACCGAAGTGTATATATATATATAGGCTTATAGGCTATACATTTGCACTGTCCGGTCGCTCTGTTGATTTTTGGCTATATACCCTCCTGGATTGTTCTCAGAGGAGACAACAGCATGTCGTCTGCAAAAAGCAAGGGTGCCAAAGCACAGGCGTACTTTGCAACCTGTACCTCATGTGCAGCCATACTACCGGCAGGTTCCACTGACCCAAAGTCAAATCTGACACCGGCCCAATCACTGACATATCTTGGCATGGAGTTTCATACTCTCTCAGCGATAGTGAAGCTTCCGCTGAACAAACAGCGTTCACTACAGACAGGGGTGCAATCTCTCCTTCAAGGCCAGTCACACCCTCTGAGGCGCCTCATGCACTTCCTAGGGAAGATGGTAGCAGCAATGGAGGCAGTTCCTTTTGCGCAGTTTCACCTGCGCCCACTTCAATGGGACATTCTCCGCAAATGGGACAGGAAGTCGACGTCCCTCGACAGGAACGTCTCCCTTTCGCGGGCAGCCAAGGCTTCCCTTCAGTGGTGGCTTCTCCCCAATTCTCTGTCGAAGGGGAAATCCTTCCTGCCCCCATCCTGGGCGGTGGTCACGACGGACGCGAGCCTGTCAGGGTGGGGAGCGGTCTTTCTCCACCACAGGGCTCAGGGTACTTGGACTCAGATAGAGTCCTCCCTTCAGATCAATGTTCTGGAGATAAGGGCAGTGTATCTTGCCCTAAAGGCGTTCCAGCCGTGGCTGGAAGGCAAACAGATCCGAATTCAGTCGGACAACTCCACAGCGGTGGCATACATCAACCACCAAGGCGGGACACGCAGTCGGCAAGCCTTCCAGGAAGTCCGGCGGATTCTGCTGTGGGTGGAAGCCACAGCCTCCACCATATCCGCAGTTCACATTCCGGGCGTAGAAAACTGGGAAGCAGACTTTCTCAGTCGCCAGGGCATGGACACAGGGGAATGGTCCCTTCACCCGGACGTTTTTCAGGAGATCTGTTGCCGCTGGGGCATGCCGGACGTCGACCTAATGGCGTCCCGGCACAACAACAAGGTCCCGGCATTCATGGCACGGTCTCAAGATCACAGAGCTCTGGCGGCAGACGCCTTAGTTCAGGATTGGTCGCAGTTTCAACTCCCTTATGTGTTTCCTCCTCTGGCACTGTTGCCCAGAGTGTTACGCAAGATCAGGGCCGACTGCCGCCGCGCCATCCTCGTCGCTCCAGACTGGCCGAGGAGGTCGTGGTACCCGGATCTGTGGCATCTCACGGTCGGCCAACCGTGGGCACTACCAGACCGACCAGACTTGCTGTCTCAAGGGCCGCTTTTCCATCTGAATTCTGCGGCCCTCAACCTGACTGTGTGGCCATTGAGTCCTGGATCCTAGCGTCTTCGGGGTTATCCCAAGAGGTCATTGCCACTATGAGACAGGCTAGGAAACCAACGTCCGCCAAGATCTACCACAGGACGTGGAAGATATTCCTGTCGTGGTGCTCTGCTCAGGGCTTTTCTCCCTGGCCATTTACCTTACCCACTTTTCTGTCCTTCCTTCAATCCGGATTGGAAAAGGGTTTGTCGCTCGGCTCCCTTAAGGGACAAGTCTCTGCGCTCTCTGTGTTTTTTCAGAAGCGCCTAGCCAGACTTCCACAGGTACGCACGTTCCTGCAGGGGGTTTGTCACATCGTCCCTCCTTACAAGCGCCCGTTAGAACCCTGGGATCTGAACAGGGTACTGATGGCTCTTCAGAAACCACCGTTCGAGCCAATGAGGGATATTTCTCTCTCACGCCTTTCGCAGAAAGTGGTCTTCCTAGTAGCAGTCACATCACTTCGGAGAGTGTCTGAGCTAGCTGCACTGTCATGCAAAGCTCCTTTCCTGGTGTTTCACCAGGACAAGGTGGTTCTGCGTCCGGTTCCGGAATTTCTCCCTAAGGTGGTATCCCCCTTTCATCTCAATCAGGATATCTCCTTACCTTCTCTTTGTCCACATCCAGTTCACCAATGTGAAAAGGATTTGCACTTGTTGGATCTGGTGAGAGCACTCAGACTCTACATTTCTCGTACGGCGCCCCTGCGCCGCTCGGATGCACTCTTTGTCCTTGTCGCTGGCCAGCGTAAAGGGTCACAGGCTTCCAAATCAACCCTGGCTCGGTGGATCAAGGAACCAATTCTCGAAGCCTACCGTTCCTCTGGGCTTCCGGTTCCCTCAGGGCTGAAGGCCCATTCTACCAGAGCCGTGGGTGCGTCCTGGGCTTTGCGGCACCAGGCTACGGCTCAGCAGGTGTGTCAGGCGGCTACCTGGTCGAGCCTGCACACTTTCACGAAACACTATCAGGTGCATACCTATGCTTCGGCAGATGCCAGCCTAGGTAGGCGAGTCCTTCAGGCGGCGGTTGCCCACCTGTAGGAAGGGGCCGTTTTACGGCTCTATTACGAGGTATTATTTTACCCACCCAGGGACTGCTTTTGGACGTCCCAATTGTCTGGGTCTCCCAATGGAGCGACAAAGAAGAAGGGAATTTTGTTTACTTACCGTAAATTCCTTTTCTTCTAGCTCCAATTGGGAGACCCAGCACCCGCCCCTGTTCCCTTCGGGCTGTTGTTCTTTGTGTACACATGTTGTTCATGTTGAATGGTTTCAGTTCTCCGATATTCCTTCGGATTGAATTTACTTTAAACCAATTTATAATTTTTTCCTCCTTCTTGCTTTTGCACCAAAACTGAGGAGCCCGTGATGCACGGGGGGTGTATGGGCAGAAGGGGAGGGGCTTTACACTTTTGGTGTAGTGCTTTGTGTGGCCTCCGGAGGCATAAGCTATACACCCAATTGTCTGGGTCTCCCAATTGGAGCTAGAAGAAAAGGAATTTACGGTAAGTAAACAAAATTCCCTTCTTTTTTTTTAACCTTTGATTTTCAGTGGGGCTAATGGGGATTGATTTATACTGTTAATTGTTTTTTAATTTTTTTAAATTTTTTTAAAACTTATTTTTTAACTTTTTTTTATTTTAATAGAGCACCTAGTGGACTATAAGCATTAACCGTCTGATCGCTTTATAATTTCTGCTGGTCAGAAATGTAGACTTTCTGGCACAGATAATGGGCGTAATAAATCACGCCCTTAGAAGCACATGTATGTTGGTGATTTATTTTGTAAGTTTGTGTTCCTCCGATTTTTTTTTAATGGGAACCTGTCACCAGATTTAGGGACTATAAGCTGAGGCCAATACCACTGAGTTGTTATATAGAGCATTCTTGAATACTGTATAAAAGAGCCAAGGCCGCTCTGTATAACGTAAAAAACACTTGTATAATACTCACCTAGAGGGTGGTCTGGTTCGATGGGTATCGCTGCTCTCCAGTGAGGCGCCTCCTCTTTCGGGTCCCACGCACCCTCTCTGCTGCGATATTCGGCCTCCTTCTTCCCAATCGAGTGGGGATGATGCGTCTACATCATCCACACAAGCTGACATTGCGGTCCTGAGCAGACAAACTTTGATCTGCCCTGCTGAGGGCAGATCAAAGTACTGTAATGCACAGGCCTTATTACCCCATTTGCCACTGCACCAGGGCAATTGGAAAGAGTCGGGTAAAGTGCCGACATTGTCACATATAATGAATGTGATAATCCTGGGTGTCTGTGGGCTGCTATTTTTAGGCTGGGGGGGGCCACAATAACCATGGGCCGATCCATCCTGAGAATACCAGCTCCCAGCTGTCCGCTTATCATGACTGGGTATCAAAAGAGGGGAGAAGGAAGGACCGCAGAACATTTTTTAAAAAAATATTTATTGAAATATTTTTTATTTTTAAAAGCCGCATGCGGTTCCTTTTATTTTGATACACAGCCATGATAACGTGCAAAGTTGGGGGCTGCCTGCAGCTGTATGCCTTGTCCTTGTTGGGGCGACCCTACGCCATTTTTTTAATTTATTTATTTTTACACCAATCTAGATGCAGACAGCATGTGCATCTAGATTGAAAGCTGTCTTTTACAGTCCGAGTCCATCCATCACTAGTCAATAGACAAACAAAAAGTGCATAGTGCTCATATTGTTGTTTAAACAGAAATATGATATGTAAAATTAAAAATGACATGCCAGAAGGCAAGCAAAATCAAGAAATTCAAAAAACAAAATTATTAAGTAAATGTATTAAATATTAGTTGTATCCTAACTATAATGAAATTGTTGCACAGTGGTTTTCTTCACTTTGCTTTTTTCTTATTTTCTCATAGGCACTTCATTCAGGGAGAAGACCCAATCAAAGTCAACATCTAAGTCACTGAGCGGGTCGAGTGAAGTACCTAAAACTTTGCAGACCACCGCAGGTATGGTTTTAGCATATACACATCTCTAAATTATCGATAAAAAAAACAATTAAAAATAATTTTAACACAAACAGTCCCATTCTCACACCACATAAAAATACCCAATTAAAGAAAGCAGCCAAAGCTCTCATTGAGCCCAATAGGAGTCATTGTGTCCAATCTATAAATCTAATGACTCAAGTTGCGCAAGGGCCTTAAATACTGTCATATGAAAAAGTTTGGGCACCCCTATTAATGTTAACCTTTTTTCTTTATAACAATTTGGGTTTTTGCAACAGCTATTTCAGTTTCATATATCTAATAACTGATGGACTGAGTAATATTTCTGGATTGAAATGAGGTTTATTGTTCTAACAGAAAATGTGCAATCCGCATTTAAACATAATTTGACCGCTGCAAAAGTATAGGCACCTCAACATAAAAGTGATATAAATATTTTGTAGATCCTCCTTTTGCAAAAATCACAGCTTCTAGTCACTTCCTGTAGCTTTTAATGAGTTCCTGGATCCTGGATGAAGGTATATTTGACCATTCCTGTTTACAAAACAATTCCAGTTCAGTTAAGTTTGATGGTCGCCGAGCATGGACAGCACGCTTCAAATCATCCCACAGATTTGCAATGATATTCAGGTCTGAAGACTGGGATGGCCATTCCAGAACATTGTAATAGTTCCTCTGCTTGAATGCCTGAGTAGATTTGGAGCGGTGTTTTGGATCATTGTCTTGCTGAAATATCCATCCCCTGCGTAACTTCAACTTCGTCACTGATTCTTGCACATTATTGTCAAGAATCTGCTGATACTGAGTTGAATCCATGCGACCCTCAACTTTAACAAGATTCCCGGTGCCGGCATTGGCCACACAGCCCCAAAGCATGATGGAACCTTCATCAAATTTTACTGTGGGTAGGTAGCAAGTGCTTTTCTTGGAATGTCGTGTTTTTTTGCCTCCATGCATAACGCCTTTTTGTATGACCAAACAACTCAATCATTGTTTCATCAGTCCACAGGACCTTCTTCCAAAATGTAATTGGTTTGTCCAAATGTGCTTTTGCATACCTCAGGCGACTCTGTTTGTGGCGGGCTTGCAGAACTGGCTTCTTTCGCATGACTCTCCCATACAGCTTCTCCTTGTGCAACGTGTGCAACGTGCACTGTATTGTTGACCGATGCACATTGACACCATCTGCAGCAATACTATTTAATATTGTTTAATATTATTTATTTAAATAACTAAAAAAAAAAATGGGCTTCTCTGTATTTTGATTGCCTGACATCACAGTACTGTAAAAATAAATAAATCATTAAAAAAATGACATAGTGCTGCGCGGTATTTTTCATTCTCAGAGCAGATAAAGCAGACTGCTAGGGGCTACCACCCCCATCTGCCTGATTTACCTTGGCTGGCAATCAAAATACAGAGAAGCCCATTATTTTTTTTATAAAAAAAATAATTAAAAAAAAATGCGTGGGATCCTGCCGTATTTTGATTGTCAGTCAGATAAAGCCAGGCAGCTGGGGGCTGGGAATCTCGGCAGCCCAAAGCCACCCCTTGAAATGGCACATTGTTCCTTAGTGCCGTTTCCAAGCGCTTTACACGGCTCGTCCAGCGGCCATGATGACGGTGGTTTATTGGGTAATAAAGGGGTTATTACCAGCTTTGTTTTCTCAGATAGTACTAAGCCCGAAATTCATTGTGTCACGCCAAATTAGACATGGCCACCATGAATTTCTAGGAAACAGTAAAAAAAAAACACAACAAAGAGAATTTTTTTTTACTAGAAATAAAACAAAAAAAACTTTAGAGAATCTGTCTTTATTATAAAAAAATCCTTAGTCTGACGTAATCCACTGGGACAGCAAAGTCAACTCTGCTTCATCACTTGCACAGACACAGTCTTTACACAGTGAGAAGCAAAGCGCAATGTCAACTCTGCTTCATCACTGTGCACAGACACAATCTAAACACAGTGAGAAGCAAAGCGCAAAGTCAACTCTGCTTCATCACTCTGTACAGACAGTCTATACAGTGAGAAGCAGAGAGAGCAATGAACAATGTCAACTCTGCTTCATCACTCTGAACGTCCCAGAAAGCTCGTGTTCGGGGTCGTGTGCACGAACACCATGTATTCGGTACGCACCCCCAACTTTACAGTTCGGGTTCGTCCATCCCTAGTTACCACCTCTAACCTCTGATCTTTGTTGCGGCTCTGGTATTTAGTGATATTAATCATGTTCCTTCTGACAACTGCTTTTTCAGGTTTGTCTCGGTCTGGAGAGGCTGGGGACATATACATCACAGGAGGGGCTGGGGCATACACATCACAAGAGGGGCTGGGGCATACACATCAAAGGAGGGACTGAGGGTGTATATATCACAGGAGGGGTGTATACATCACAGGAGATGCTGGACGCGGATAGCACTGTCGGCAGCACAGACAGCACTAGATGGCAGCATGAACAGCACTAGGTGGCACAACGGACAGCACTAGGTGGCACAATGGACAGCACTAGGTGGCAGCACGAACGGCAGTAGGTGGCATCCTGGACAACACTAGGTGGCAGCACGGAGAGCACTAGGAGGTAACACAAAGAGCACTAGGTGGCAGCATAGAGAGCACGAAGAGGCAGCATAGAGAGCACGAAGAGGCAGCATGAAGAGCACTAGGAGGCAGCGCGGAGAGCACTAAGTGGCAGCACGGAGCGCACTAGGTGGCAGCTCGGAGAGCATTAGGTGGCAGCTCGGAGAGCACTAGGTGGCAGCATGGACAGCACAAGGAGGCAGCATGGAGAGCACTATGTGGCAGCACTGACAGCACTAGGAGGTTGCACGGGTTACACAGCACTGAGGGGATACACACAGTACTAGGGGGTACACAGCTCTGGACAGGGGGGGACAGCGATAGGTGGCGTACTCACAGTACTGGAGGGAGGACTCACACAGCACAGGTCCGGGAGGCATGTACAGCAGGGAGGCATCTGCTGCGCCTCTTCTGTGACAGGAGCACAGCGCGCTGCTTACCCCTCCCACACGGTAAGCCCTGAGCACGCTAGCATAGGTCATGGTTGAGCCTAGAATGTACAGGATGCAGTCAGGTCCCAAAAAGAGCCCCTACATTCTAGTACGGGCTGCAATCAGGATCTGGAAGAAGCCCGTACATTCTAGCATCTACGCAGAGTGAGTGCGCTTCCTCGCATCACGGACATGGATTTAAAGGAACGGCGGCTGGCAAGAGCGCAAGTGCTGACAGAGAACTGCGGTTACCTGTAATGTCCCCGGAGGCCGCAGAAAAAGTCATCGTGGGACGGTGGTTCCTCACCCCTTATCTAAGTGATTAAAATATTTCAAAAGTTTGTCCCAAAAAATGTGTTCACTGTTTGCACCATTTTCTGCGACTCGTAGTGTTCCCATTTTTCCGCAGATGCTACGTTTTGACCCCCTGTTATAGCATTTTGCTTAAAATTTGCGATGACCAAAAAACTTAACTTTGGCGTTTGGAAGGGTTTTTTTGCTGCTATGCCGTTTACCTATCAGGTTAATTGATTTTATATTTTAATACATAGGGCATTTCTGAACTCGGCGATTCCAAATAAGTTTATATTTTTTATTTTTTTAACCCTTTGATTTTCAGTGGGGCAAATGGGGAGTGATTTAAACTTTTGTTTTTTATTTTTTTTTTATTGTTTACAACTTATTTTTTAACTTTTTTTATTTACCTAGTCCCCCTAGTATCATAGTATCATAGTTTTTTTAAGGTTGAAGGGAGACTCTAAGGTGGGCTTTGCACACTACGACATCGCAGGTACGATGTCGGTGGGGTCAAATTGAAAGTGACGTACATCCGGCATCGCATGCGACATCGTACTGTGTAAAGCCTAGATGATACGATTAACGAGCGCAAAATCGTCGTAATCGTATCATCGGTGCAGCGTCGGCGTAATCCATAATTACGCTGACGCGACAGTTCGATGTTGTTCCTCGCTCCTGCGGCAGCACACATCGCTGTGTGTGTAGTCGCAGGAGCGAGGAACATCTCCTACGGCCGTCACCGAGGCTTCCGTAGGATATGCGTAAGGACGGAGGTGGGCAGGATGTTTACATCCTGCTCATCTCCGCCCCTCCGCCGCTATTGGCTGCCTGCCGTGTGACATCGCTATGACGCCGCACGACCCGCCCCCTTAGGAAGGAGGCGGGTCGCCGGCCACAGCGACGGTCGCAGGGCAGGTGAGTGCGTGTGAAGCTGGCGTAGCGATAATTTTCGCTACGCCAACTATCACACGATATCGTACCTGCGACAGGGGCGGGGACTATCGCGTGCGACATCGCAGCATCGGCTTGTGATGTCGCAACGTGCAAAGCCCGCCTAAGTCCATCTAGTTCAACCCGTAGCCTAACATGTTGATCCAGAGGAAGGCAAAAAAACCCCAATGTGGCAAACAAGTTCCAATGGGGAAAAAAAATCCTTCCTGACTCCACATACGGCAATCAGACTAGTTCCCTGGATCAACACCCTGTCATAAAATCTAATATACATAACTGGTAATATCACATTTTTCAAGAAAAGCATCCAGGCTCTGCTTAAATGTTAGTAGTGAATCACTCATTACAACATCATGCGGCAGAGAGTTCCATAGTCTCACTGCCCGTACAGTAAAGAATCCTCGTCTTTGATTATGATTAAACCTTCTTTCCTCAAGACGTAGCGGATGCCCCCGTGTTCCAGTCGCAGGCCTAGGTGTAAAAAGATCTTTGGAAAGGTCTCTGTACTGTCCCCTCATATATTTATACTTTGTGATTAGATCCCCCCTAAGGCTTCGTTTTTCCAAACTAAATAACCCCAAGTTTAATAACCTTTCTTGGTATTGCAGCCCACCCTCTAATAATCTTGTTCGCTCTTCTCTGCACCCTCTCCAGTTCAGCTATGTCCTTTTTATATATCGGTGACCAGAATTGTACACAGTATTCTAAGTGCGGTCACACTAGTGACTTGTACAGAGGTAGAACTATATTTTTTTCATGAACACTTATACCTCTTTTAATACATCCCATTATTTTAATAGCCCTGGCAGCAGTTGCCTGACACTGACCACCAAAGTTAAGTTTACCATCCACCCATACACCCAAGTCTTTTTCTGTGTCTGTTTTACCCAGTGTTCTACAATTAAGTACATAATTATAATTTTTATTTCCTCTACCCAAGTGCATGACCTTACATTTATCTACATTAAACTTCAATTGCCACTTCTCAGCCCAATCCTCCAATTTGCATAATTCTCCCTGTAATATAAAATTATCCTCCTCTGTATTGATTACCCTGAAGAGTTTAGTATCATCTGCAAATATTAAAATTCTACTCCGCATGCCTCCAACAATGTCATTAATAAATATGTTGAAAAGAAGCGGGCCCAATACTGACCCCTGTGGTACCCCACTATGAACTGAGACCCAGTCCGAGTACATACCATTAATAACCACCCTTTGTTTCCTATCACTGAGCCAGTTTTTAACCCAGTTACACATATTTTCCCCTATCCCCATTATTCTCATTTTATGTACCAACCTTTCTTTGTCGCTCCATTGGGAGACCCAGACAATTGGGTGTATAGCTTCTGCCTCCGGAGGCCACACAAAGTATTACACTTTAAAAAGTGTAACCCCTCCCCTCTGCCTATACACCCTCCCGTGGATCACGGGCTCCTCAGTTTTATGCTTTGTGTGGAAGGAGGCACACATCCACTCATGCATTCTCATTTTAGTTATGTCGGTTGAAGAAAAGAGGGCCCCCACGGGGCCCCCGGCATGTTCCCTTCTCACCCCACTACGTCGGCGGTGTTGTTAAGGTTGAAGTACCCATTGTGGGTACAGAGGCTGGAGCCACATGCCGTCTCCTTCACCATCCCTTATGCGGCTCTGGGAGAAGTGGGATCCTAAGCGGTCATCCATTTACTGGGACCGTGCTCCATCTGCAGCCCCTGTGGGACCCTGCCGGACCGGAGCCTCTTCAACCTCAGGGACCGGGCCCTGCAACTCTAAGGTACTCTGTGTCCCCATAGGGGACTGTGCAGGGAGCGCACCTTCTTCCCGGAAGCCACGGTGGCTGCTGAATTCAGAGGCCGGTGGACTTCCGCGCCGACCGTGCCTGCTTGTCGGGCGCGGTCTCAAATTTAGTCCCCGGCTTCATCGCGGCCTAGTCGCAAAAATCCCGCCCCCGGGCCTGCCTGTCAGGGGTAAGGGCGGGATTACCGACCTGACGTCGGATGTGAGGGCTGGAGCATCCTGCATGTTTCCTCCCCCCTCACTGATCACTGTGGGGACCCCAGATTCCCGCACTTTTCTGGCGCCGCCCACGGCTCCACTCCTGCCCTGAGAGCTCCGGCAGCCATTTTTTGGCATTCTGCCGGTGGAGGATTCTCAGTGAACAGCTCTGCATCTCCGGGGGATCCAAGGCAGGGAATCTGGAGGACACACACCGCTCGTTAGCAGTCGGTAAGCCACACCGGTCACCCGGTGCTGGTCCCCCTAGGGTGCCGGATTAGATACGTATATATCTATATCTATCTGTTCGGTCGGGCTGTATACCCCCTTCCCATATACCCTCAGTGATCACTCTCCTAGGAGACAACAGCATGTCGTCCACAAGGAGCAAAGCTGCTAAGGCACAGGGTTTTTTTGCGGCCTGTACCTCTTGTGGGGCTATGTTACCTGCGGGTTCCACCTACCCTCACTGTGAGCAATGCTCGACCCCTGTTTCGCTTGCTCAGCCGGAGCCTCGGACACTGGTGGGCCCCTCGGCTCATGTAGACCCCCCTGCTCCCCCTGACCAGGCTGCAGGGACAGAGTTCGCCTCTTTTGCTGAGAAACTCTCTGAGTCACTTTCTCAATCTATTGCACAGTCTATGGACAAATGGTCTTCTAAGCTGCTAGAGGCTTTGCAGTCCAGACCGGACCTTTCACAGGCCCCGGCCCCTGTTGGCTCGTCGCCTCCAGGCCCCTCTCGGTTCGCGCCGCAGTGCGCTCCCAGGTTGGCCCCTCGGTCTCAGGCGGAGGACTCCTGCCCGGACCGTAGTCCTAGACCGGCTAAGCGGGCTCGCTGGGACTCTTCCCCGACTTCCTCTCGCTGCTCGGGATCCCAGCTTGAGGACTCTCTGGAGGACGAGGCGGACGTCGCAGCTCAGGGCTCTGACCCTGACGTTGCCCTTAACATTGATACACCTGAGGGGGACGCCTTAGTAAATGATCTTATCTCGTCCATCAACCAGGTGTTAGATCTCTCTCCCCCGCCTCCTCCTGTAGAGGAGTCGGCGTCTCAGCAGGAGAAACACCAGTTTCGGTTCCCCAAACGTACACGCAATACGTTTTTTGATCACTCTAACTTCAGGGACGCTGTCCAGAAGCCCAGAGCGGCCCCGGACAAGCGCTTTACTAAGCGCCTCACTGACACGCGTTACCCCTTCCCATCTGAAGTAGTTAAGGGTTGGGCTCACTGTCCCAAGGTGGATCCTCCAGTCTCAAGATTGGCGGCTAGATCCGTGGTGTCGGTTGCAGATGGCTCATCGCTAAAGGATGCCACTGACAGACAGATAGAGCTCTTGGTGAAGTCCATCTATGAGGCCACGGGCGCGTCTTTTGCCCCGGCCTTTGCAGCCGTGTGGGCACTCCAAGGTATCTCGGCTTGTCTGACTGAGATTAATGCTGTCACACGTAATTCGGCTCCGCAAGTTGCGTCTTTGACCTCTCAGGCGTCAGCCTTTTCATCCTACGCCATGAACGCCGTCCTGGACTCTGCTAGCCGTACAGCTGTAGCATCCGCTAACTCTGTGGCAGTCCGCAGGGCCATGTGGCTATGCAAATGGAAGGCAGACTCGGCTTCCAAGAGGTTCTTAACCGGTTTGCCGTTTTCTGGCGACCGTTTGTTTGGCGAACGATTGGATGAGATTATTAAGGAATCCAAAGGAAAGGATTCCTCCTTACTCCAGGCCAAACCTAAGAGACCTCAACAGAGAAAGGTTCAATCGAGATTTCGGTCCTTTCGTCCCTCAGCCAAGTCCCAATCCTCTTCGTCCAACAGGCCGGAGAAAGGCCAGAGGAACTCCTATGCGTGGCGATCCAAGTCTCGCCCACAAAAGGCCGCAGGAGGCACTGCTTCCAAGGCGGCTTCCTCATGACTCTCGGCCTCCCCTGACCGCATCCTCGGTCGGTGGCAGGCTCTCCCGCTTTGGCGACGCCTGGTGGCCACATGTTCAAGACCGATGGGTGAGAGACATTCTGTCTCATGGTTACAGGATAGAGTTCAGCTCTCGTCCTGCGGATCGCTTCTTCAGAACCTCTCCGCCCCCCGCTCAGGCCGACGCACTTTTTCAGGCAGTAGCCGCTCTAAAGATGGAAGGATTTGTGATCCCCGTTCCCCTTCAGGAACGTGGTCGCGGATTTTACTCCAACTTGTTCGTGGTGCCAAAAAAGGATGGGTCATTCCGTCCCGTTCTGGACCTCAAGCTACTCAACAGACATGTGAGAACCAGACGGTTCCGGATGGAATCTCTCCGCTCGGTCATCGCCTCAATGTCACAAGGAGACTTCCTAGCATCGATCGACATCAAGGATGCTTATCTCCATGTACCGATCGCACCCGAGCATCAACGTTTCTTACGTTTCGCCATCGGGGACGAACATCTCCAGTTCGTGGCATTGCCTTTCGGCTTGGCTACAGCCCCACGGGTTTTCACCAAAGTCATGGCTTCCGTTGTGGCGGTCCTGCATTCTCAGGGCCACTCGGTGATTCCATACTTGGACGATCTCCTAGTCAGGGCCCCGTCTCGGGTGGCGTGTCAACAAAGTCTATCTGTCGCTCTGGCGACTCTCCAGCGGTTCGGGTGGATCATCAACTTCCCGAAATCCAAGTTGACACCGACCCAATCACTGACGTACCTTGGGATGGAGTTTCATACCCAGCAAGCGTTAGTCAAGCTTCCGAGCGACAAACAGCTTTCTCTGCAGGCAGGGGTGCAATCCCTTCTTCGGAGTCAGTCACACCCCTTAAGGCGCCTCATGCACTTCCTGGGGAAGATGGTGGCAGCTATAGAGGCAGTCCCGTTCGCGCAATTCCATCTTCGGCCACTCCAATGGGACATTCTCCGCAAATGGGACAGGAGTTCGGCTTCCCTCGACAGGAACGTCTCTCTTTCCCTTGCAACCAAGACGTCACTTCAGTGGTGGCTCCTTCCCAATTCTCTGTCGCAGGGAAAATCCTTCCTACCCCCAACCTGGGCTGTGGTCACCACGGACGCGAGCCTGTCAGGGTGGGGAGCGGTTTTTCTCCACCACAGGGCTCAGGGAACCTGGACTCCGATAGAGTCATCCCTTCAGATCAATATTCTGGAGATAAGGGCAGTGTATCTAGCCCTATTGGCTTTTCATCGGTGGTTGGAGGGCAGGCAGATCCGTATTCAGTCGGACAACGCCACTGCCGTCGCATACATCAACCACCAAGGCGGCACTCGCAGTCGTTAAGCCTTCCAGGAAGTCCGACAGATTCTGCAGTGGGTGGAAGCCACAGCCTCCACCATCTCCGCAGTTCACATCCCGGGCGTAGACAACTGGGAAGCAGATTTTCTCAGTCGTCAGGGCATGGACGCGGGGGAATGGTCTCTGCACCCAGACGTTTTTCGAGAGATCTGTCGCCGCTGGGGAACGCCGGACGTCGATCTCATGGCGTCACGGCACAACAACAAAGTCCCGGCATTCATGGCACGGTCTCAGGATCACAGAGCTCTGGCGGCGGACGCGTTAGTTCAGGATTGGTCGCAGTTTCGACTGCCTTATGTGTTTCCCCCTCTGGCAATGCTGCCCAGAGTACTACGCAAGATGCGGTCCGACTGCCGTCGCGCCATTCTCGTCGCTCCAGACTGGCCGAGGCGGTAGTGGTATCCCGATCTGTGGCATCTCACGGTGGGTCAACCGTGGGCGCATCCAGACCGTCCAGACTTGCTGTCACAAGGGCCGTTTTTCCATCTGAATTCTGTGGCCCTCAACCTGACTGTGTGGCCATTGAGTCCTGTCTCCTAGCGTCTTCAGGGTTATCTCAGGATGTCATTGCCACCATGAGACAGGCCAGGAAGCCTACGTCCGCCAAGATCTATTATAGGTCTTGGCAAATCTTCCTATCCTGGTGCGCTAATAACGGTTTTACTCCATGGCCGTTTGCCTTACCCACTTTTCTTTCATTCCTTCAATCCAGAATGGACAAGGGTTTGTCACTGGGCTCTCTCAAGGGCCAAGTATCGGCGCTCTCCGTGTTTTTTCAAAAGCGTCTAGCCAGGCTTACGCAGGTCCGCACGTTCCTGCAGGGAGTTTGCCACATAGTCCCACCTTACAAGCGTCCGCTGGAACCCTGGGATCTTAACAGGGTGCTAACGGCTCTTCAGAAACCACCTTTCGAGCCGCTGCGGGATGTCTCTTTATCATGTCTTTCGCAGAAGGAGGCCTTTCTAGTGGCAGTCACATCACTTCGGAGAGTGTCTGAGCTAGCAGCGCTGTCATGCAAAGCCCCCTTCCTGGTGTTTCACCAGGATAAGGTGGTTCTGCGTCCGGTCCCGGAATTTCTCCCTAAGGTGGTATCCCCTTTTCATCTCAATCAGGATATCTCCTTGCCTTCATTTTGCCCTAATCCAATTCACCAGTGTGAAAGGGATTTGCACTCTTTGGATCTTGTGAGAGAACTCCGGCTCTACGTGTCTCGCATGGCGCCCCTGCGTCGTTCAGATGCGCTCTTTGTCCTTGTTGCTGGCCAGCGTAAGGGCTCGCAGGCTTCCAAGTCAACCTTGGCCCGGTGGATCAAGGAACCGATTCTCGAAGCCTACCGTTCTTCTGGGCTTCCGCTTCCTTCAGGGCTGAAAGCCCATTCTACCAGAGCCGTGGGTGCGTCCTGGGCATTGCGGCACCGGGCTACGGCTCAGCAGGTGTGTCAGGCAGCTACGTGGTCTAGTCTGCACACTTTCACGAAACACTATCAAGTGCATACCTATGCTTCGGCAGACGCCAGTCTAGGTAGACGAGTCCTTCAGGCGGCGGTTGCCCACCTGTAAGAGGGGGCCGTTTTTCGGCTCTTTTTATTGAGGTATTCTTTTACCCACCCAGGGACTGCTCTTGGACGTCCCAATTGTCTGGGTCTCCCAATGGAGTGACAAAGAAGAAGGGAATTTTGTTTACTTACCGTAAATTCCTTTTCTTCTAGCTCCTATTGGGAGACCCAGCACCCGCCCCTGTACCCTTCGGGCTGGTTGTTTTTTTGTGTACACATGTTGTTCATGTTGAATTGTTCTTTTGGTTCATGGTTTGCAGTTCTCCGAACATCCTTCGGATTGCATTTACCCTAGACCAATTTATACGTTTTCTCCTTCCTGCTTTTGCACCAAAACTGAGGAGCCCGTGATCCATGGGAGGGTGTATAGGCAGAGGGGAGGGGTTACACTTTTTAAAGTGTAATACTTTGTGTGGCCTCCGGAGGCAGAAGCTATACACCCAATTGTCTGGGTCTCCCAATAGGAGCTAGAAGAAAAGGAATTTACGGTAAGTAAACAAAATTCCCTTCTTTGTGTGGCACCGTATCAAAAGCTTTTGAAAAGTCCATATACACAACATCCACTGCATTTCCCTGGTCCACGCATGAACTTACCTCTTCATAGAAGCTGATCAAATTAGTTTGACAGGATCGATCCCTCATAAACCCATGTTGATACTCTGTCATAAGGTTATTTTTCTTGAGATACTCCAGTATAGCATCTCTCAAGAAACCCTCAAGGATTTTACCAACCGTAGAGGTTAAACTTACCAACCTATAATTTCCCGGCTCAGTTTTTGTCCCCTTTTTGAATATTGGCACCACATTTGCTATGCGCCAGTCCTGCGGTACCGATCCTGTTATTAAGGAATCTGTGAAGATTAAAAATAATGGTCTATCTATCACAGAACTCAATTCCTGTAGTACTCTGGGGTGTATGTCATCCGGGCCCGGAGATTTGTCAACCTTAGTGATTTTGAGGCGGCGGCGTACTTCCTGCTGGGTTAAGCAGGTAATATTCAAGGGTGAATTTATGGTATCACTGGTCATGTCATCTGCCATAGCATTTTCTTGTATAAAAACCGTAGAAAAAAAGTAATTCAGCAGGTTGGCTTTACCCTCATCCCCCTCCACCATTTCAGCAAGACTATTTTTAAGGGGGCCAACACTATTGCTTTTCAGTTTTTTACTGTTTATGTAGTTAAAGAATATTTTAGGATTATTTTTACTTTCTCTCGTAATGAGTCTCTCTGTCTCAAACTTAGCTAACTTAATTTGCTTTTTACATATTTTATTTGATTTTCTATAATTATATAATGCCTCATTACTACCCACCCTCTCTAATTCTTTTAAGGCTTTCTGTTTTTCTTTTATTGCTTCCCTTATAGCTCTATTTAGCCATAGGGGATTCCTCCTATTTCTAGCATGTTTGTTCCCATAGGGTATATTTTCTGCACAAGCCCTATTCAGGATGCTCATAAAAGTCTCCCATTTGCTTTGTGTACTTTTATTACTTAGTACATCATCCCAGTTTATTGCACTAAGATCATCTCCCAACCGTTTAAAATTTGCTTTCCTGAAGTTTAGTGTCCTTGTAGCCCCTCTACTATACATCTTACTAAAGAATACACGAAAACTTATTATTTTGTGATCACTATTCCCCAAGTAACCCCCAACTTGTATATTTGATATGTGGTCTGGCCTATTGGTTAGTACAAGGTCTAGTAGTGCTCCCCCTCTTGTGGGGTCCTGTACTATTTGGGAAAGGTAATTATCTTTCATTGTTATCAAAAATCTATTTCCTTTGCTCGAACTGCAAGTTTCTGTTCCCCAATTTATATCAGGATAGTTAAAGTCCCCCATAATAATTACCTCTCTGAGACTCGCTGCTTTATCAATTTGCTTTATGAGGAGATTCTGCCACCGCACCAGGGCAATTGGAAAGAGTCGGGTAAAGTGGCGGCATTGTCACATCTAATGGATCCTATAACGTGGGAATCCCCATCCTGAGAATACCAGCCTTCAGTCGTGTGCCTTTATCTTGGCTGGTATCAAAATTGGAGGGCACCGCACGTGGTTTTTTTAAAAAAATGTTTTTTTATTATTGTACTGCATGATATAGACCCGCCCACCGGCGGCTGTGAGACAGCTGTCACTCAGAGTGGGGGCGCGTCTGACTGCAACCAATCATAGGCGCCGGTGGGCGCGGGAAGCAGGGAATAATGAGCGGCCGGCATTTTCAAAAGAGGAGAAGCCGCCAGAGCATTGCGACAGCTCTGCAGCGCCGCGCCTGTGTGATCGGTGAGTATGAGAGAGGGGGGGAGAGGGAGAGACCGACAGAGAGAGACACCGACATTGACAGAGAGAGAGATATAGAGACCGAGAGAGACAGAGAGAGAGAGACCGGCTGACAGAGAGAGCGAGACCGACCGACAGACAGAGAGAGACTAGGAGTGCTTTTAAAAGATTTAGAATGTTCTGCTGGACATGCTGAGCATGCTCAGAGAACTGTCGAGAGAGAAATGTAGGTGAAGATAGCTAATGTTATCTTCATTCAGAGTATCCAGAAGCACGTATCGAATTAGCAATACATCTGCGCAGATATTACTGAATCAGACAATGATCACACAAAACGTGTTCACCGTATGAGCCAATGTCATAGACTGGACTCGTATATTGAAATAGACTCAATTATACAGAATGCAACATTGACCTTGAAACTAGAACAGGGAGTAGGGAGTATTCAACTCCCCAGTTTTTCCCAGTATGTTATAAAATACCTCTCTGCTTATTATTCCTTCTTTCTGTATGTGTGAAACCACTGATAAGGCTCCCAATTAACTTAATGAATATCTCCCTTGTTCATTTGTACCTTGGCTTCATCATCTTGCCAGTTAATCCTTTCCTGAATATACAACCTAGAATCATATTATGGCGTCTTTGCAATTGTCATATAGACACACAGATAATTATGCAATGACATCTACATTTTGATTATTTACATACACAGATATTCTTATTACGTTTGAACAAACAATTTATAGCCCCGGCTACCTTCACAGGCCCCCCTTAATAAGATATCTGTGAATGTTGTCAACCTTAAATTTTAATTTTTTTTCCCATTCAGATATATTTTATTTGGAACTTATTTGTGACCTTCCCCCCTTGGGACTCTAATATTATATATATATATATATATATATATATATATATATATATATATATATATATATATATATGGGCCTTCCATTAGATTGTTGTTAATACAACACTACAGGCTTTAGCTCCCCCTTAAAAACTTATTTTATTTATTAAAAATAACTTTATGATTTATAGAGGCTATTAGAATTGGCGTTATTACTTTCATTAGGGCACATTATCCTGACCAAGGAAAATTGAATTTAGACCTTTTCTTAAAATTAGCACATTACCAAAAAAAACATTTGCTACAGATTGTCTATGGTTCTTCTTTCCGGATATGCTCTTGATAAAAAAAAAAAAAAAACATTATGAGGCTTCATGTGAACAGTTTGTGGCGCTGACTTAGAGAAACTTTCTGGAATAATGGGTAAAATAGCAGCCGCTTTCTATTTCGGTTGTTTCAGGTCTGTTGGTTTCTGAGATGTGATGTTAACTTGCGTGTCACTGCCAGTGCTCAGCAGACTAGGCCGGGAAGACATCAGCCTGATGGGATAGACTCTTCCAAAACTTTTCCTGAGATTAGAGAGTCCATAGCTAGCATTTTGTGTTAAGGAAAATTACTGAATATATTCATATGTGAGTTAGTAGGAAACAAAAACATTTATAAATTGTTAGGTTACATTAACTAAACCACATATTTGGGTCTATAAAATGGCCAAACTAAGTATTTTAGATTACTCAATTCGTACCTTCAACAGTCCCTCCTTAAGACTCAATTCTGCCATTTCCAAATACTAAGGGTACTGCGTTCCCTTAGGTAGAGAGGAAGAAAGATCTATTGGGGAAAAACCTGCCTGACTGAACGTTGAGGCATGGGTGGAGAGGGGAAAAGTTTTCTTCCCCGGTTTGAGACCAAGGACCCCATGGCGAGTCCTCACCCTTTGTAGTTGGACTTTCCCATGTCTGAAGGCTCTAAAAGTCCTCTCTTCTAACTATTTTGGCAATGATGGTCATAGACTGTACAGGTCTTTTTGAAAAAAATAAATAAGAGCAGGATGCTCAGTGCAGCTCCTGTGGATCGACCCTTCAGCAATGCGAGGCATGAATCCATGTTGTCCTGCCGTTGAGCTTTATCGAAATCTCTGTGGTTGGGAGAAGCTGGATCAACTCATCTAATCTTGACTCATGGCTCTTTCTCGCTTGTCCCTTTAGGATTAATCAGTCTCCTGACTGAAAACCATATGCTACTAACTCTGATTTAGGATCTGAAATTAGAAAATACACTTGTTTGTTTCACTATTTAGTCAATCATGAAAATTGTACGTGCCTTGTGTTAAACCAAAAAACATTTTACATAGAGACCTGTTTATTACTAAAGAGAAACAAAACACGCATTGGTTCACAACTTGTTAGTTGTTTTTTTACATACCACTTGCATTATGTGGATTTTCAGCAATGACGTCATTTTCTGCACTGGAATGCCTCTGACCAAACTTGGAGAGAAATCTAAACAACACGCACAGGCTTGCATACAACGTGCTCATGATATACATCTATGATCAGTTTGCAGTCTCTAAAAATGGTTAGAGCATGTGTATGTTGTTTCTGCGGATTCTTTACAGTTTTTTGCACATTTAAAGACGTGTTTTACAAGACTGGGTGAGTCTGCCCATCTGGGTACTGAACCCTGGTGTCACCTAAGCGCACACTGATATCCGTCTTTCACAGATTTTAGTCCATGTTACCTGGGCCATCATTGAGAAGAGATCTCATGGCAGAGAAAGCTTACCGCCCTTTATCCACAGACCTTCCTCAGTCAGCCTTTCTCCCTGCGTCTCGCACTCCATTCCTTGTTGATTCGCTTGTTCCTGTAGGGCTGGGTAGGGAACCTTTTATGCGGCCCCCTGGCAGATTCCCGGGGGCTGCAGTTCTGGGTCTGACGCTGTGGTCTTGTAGTTTGCCGGCCTTTTAATTCATCACATGCGCCGCTGTCCAGTGTCAGCGTGCTCAGCGGTGTGTGTGTGCCCGCCCCTCTGTGAAAAGTGCCGCCTCCCCCTCCACGGGATCTAGGTGCAGACACTGCAGAGAGTGCTGCCTCCTCCCCCTGTACAAGATGTAGGTACAGATAGTGCCGCCTCCTCCTGTACGGCACTATAGCTGTGTGCCCGCTGCCCGTGTGCCTGCTGCCCACACTCCCGCCGCTGTGTGCCCGCTGCCTGCACGCCTGCCGCTGTGTGCCTGCTGCCCGCACTCCCGCCGCTGTGTGCTCGCTGCCCGCCATCCCACGGCTGTGTGCCCGCTGCCTGCACTCCCGCCGCTGTGTGCCCGCTGCCCGCACTCCCGCTGCCCGCACTCCCGCCGCTGTGTGCCCGCTGCCCGCACTCCCGCCGCTGTGTGCCCGCTGCCCGCACTCCCGCCGCTGTGTGCCCGCTGCCCACACTCCCGCCCCCCGCACTCCCGCTGCTGGGTGCCTGGGTGCCCGCTGCCCGCACTCCCGCCGCTGTGTGCCCGCTGCCCGCAGTCCCGCCGCTGTGTGCTCGCTGCCCTCTGTGACCGTCCAGTCCTTTGGGGCCTTCCAATTCTGTGTACCACCCCCTCCCAGAGCTGTGTGCAACGCTCAGTGCTGTATCCCCCCAGTGATGTCAGGGCTCTGCAAGTGCTTTGTGCAGCCTGCCCCGTGCCGTGTGCCCTCCCAATGCTGTGTATAACCCCCAGTGTTTTGTTCCCCCAGTCATGTCTGTGCTCTGAAAGTGCTGTCCGTGCTCCCATTCCCTCCAGTGATGTCTCTGCCCTCCCCAGTGATGTCTCCTGCCCTCCCCAGTGATGTCTCCCACCCCCCCAGTGATGTCTCCCACCCCCCCAGTGATGTCTCCCACCCTCCCCAGTGATGTCTCCCACCCTCCCCATTGATGTCTCCCGTCCCCCCAGTGATGTCTCCCGCCCCCCCAGTGATGTCTCCTGCCCCCCCCAGTGATGTCTCCCGCCCCCCCAGTGATTTCTCCACCCCCCCAGTGATGTCTCCCCCCCCTCAGTGATGTCTCCCTCCCCTCAGTGATGTCTGTGCCCCAAGCCCCTCTTGTCATGTCTGTGCCCCCAGCCCCTCTTGTGATGTCTGTGCCCCCAGCCCATCTTGTGATGTCTGTGCCCCCAGCCCCTCTTGCGTTGTGTACGCCCCAGCAACCACTCTTGCATTGTGTGCAACCCAGCAGTCCCTCTTGCGTTGTGTGCGCCCCAGCAGCCCCTCTTGCGTTGTGTGCGCCCCAGCAGCCCCTCTTGCGTTGTTTACGCCCCAGCAGCCCCTCTTGCATTGTGTACGCCCCAGCAGCCCCTCTTGTGTTTATGTCTCCAACTCCTCTTGTGTTGTGTATGCCCCCCAGCCCCTCAGCCCCTCTTGTGTTGTGTTTGCCTCCAGCGTCTCCTGTGATGTGTATGTCCAGGACATGCTGGGGGCATACACATCACAGGAGACACTGGGGACATACACAGCACAGGAGGGGCTGGGGGCATTTACATCACAGGGGGTATATATATGTCCCCAGCTCCTCATGTGATATATGTGCCTTCAGTATCTCCTGTGATGTATATACAGCAGTCCCAGCGTCTCCTATCTGATGTGTATACGTCAGTCCCAGCGTCTCCTATGTGATGTATATGCCCTCAGCCCCTCCAGTTATGTATGTTCCTCCAGCGTCTCCTGTGATGTATATACAAAGAGTTGACTGCGCTCCACACCGAGACAAATCTGGAAAAGCAGTTGTCAGAAGCAACATGATTAGTATTGCCGAACATCACAGTCGAACCAAAGAGAAACAGCTTCGACCACCACAGTAAGGGTGAGTTAATTAATTGTTTGGCCATATATAGCACTGTTATTTTCACATTGATAATTTGGTGCGGCCCCCGAAGGTTCGTAGAAATTGCCAAATGGCCCCCGGTAGTAAAAAGGTTCCCCACCCCTGCTGTAGGGATTTAAGAACACAAGGAGTGACAGTAGTCACTGACGTGACAGGTGCCACCGAGGTATGGTCCATATGCATTGGTAAAGGACTCCTCAACTCTAGGCCCGTTCACTGCTTCTTGGTCAGCTGTACCTGTGCGGGGATCTCCATCCGATTCCATCAGCTCAAATCTAGACTTTATCTTCAGCGTACCTAGCTCATTTGACAACGGGAAAGATCTACATTCTACATACACATTCAACTATTTTACCTACTTCTGCTCCACCCACCAGAGAGGGCATTAATACATCACTTCCTCCTGTACCGATAGGAGGGGAGGGAGTGGTTCAAATTTAGACTACATCATGCTGTGTAAACTGTAGCATATCCAGTGCAGAATCGACCAGCATCTGATTCCATCTATAAAAACAAAAACTAAAAGAAATATGACTTAGATCATTCTTATAACAAACATATTTTATAGTAGTCCAGTAAACATGATATAATTGTTGCAAAAGAAAGGCCAGCTTTAAAGCCTATCCAATATGTCTGCTGCGCCTTCTTCTGCTGGAAAATATAATAAATATATTCTTCCCCCCCATTATTTTTTGGTTTTATGTACCAATTTGACAAAATGTATAGTTTTATAACAGCAGACAATATGATTAAACAAATGATGAATATAACTTATACACTTCTGGGGAATTTTGAAACATTACAATAGACAACACGGTTCGTATATATTCTGTATCTATAAAAGAAAGTAATTAATACTGGCAGTTTGTATGCAGAAACACAAAACAAAAACATGACCATAAAAACAAAAAAAAACTAATTTGCATATTTCAATTTTTTTTGTTTCTGAAAAATTAATTTAATTATTTAGGTATTAGCAGGATACTATTAATAATCTACTGTGAAATTTTGAACTGTAAGGGTTAAACAAAACCCACCCTACCAGCCGAGAAAATCACTTATCAGTAAAAAGTGAAACACATGCAGCCCTTTAAATCTATACTGAAACCATTTTTTTTTTCCTTTTTCTCTACTTTGTCAGTTTTTTTTTTTTTTCTCTACAACTTCTAATAAACTACAGTCTGCTGTAGCTTACAATGATTACACCCTCCCATTCATCCCTGCGGGCTTATATAGGCCCCCACCTCAGTGCGCGGTGTCAGAATGGCTGGTGGGAAAAAAAACAACATTACAGATACTGGAAAGCCCATGGACAGAACTTTTATTATAGTCACAGAAAATAACTTTCACTACAGAAACATATATTACAGAAACTCTAAGATTGATGGGGTGGAATGGAAAGCATCATTAGAACGGGTGGCTTGGGATAGGGATCACTGGAGCTAACAGGAAAACTGGAGGGGGGCAGAAAGGAAGGGGGGCAAGCATTCCGGGGCTCTCCTTTGTTTCATTAGAGGAGGTTGGGGCAGACTCGTGGGTGCAGCCCGGACTGTGGGCGGTATCTTGGGAGATCTGCTGGGGCTGATTTAAAGGGATACTGTGATACTCTGGGAAAAGACACACCTGGCTTCAGGTGGATCATTAATAAATCTACAGGGAATTTACCCACATCATTAGGCCCTTTTGACCATAATTTTTTGCACATGGAATAGAGAGAATTACAATAGGGAGTGCCTGTAGGGGGCAAGTCTCTTCACACCCTTCTGGGGAATTTAGTTTAATTAGGGTGAGAGTAATACCTCCTTCACCATCATAATTTATGGCGGCCTTTAATTTATTTAACAAATCAGATTTTAGTAAATTAACTAGACAGATTATTTTTTTGACAGCACAAACTGGTTGTAAATTATTGGGAAAGATACTACCGGTAGAGGAATGGTCAGAGTATGCGTAGTGGGTAATCCATCTACGCCCACCAGGGTAAGGACGTCATTAGGAAAAGGTAGGGTGTGATCAGGTGGTATATCAAATATTTTAAGAATAGAATTGGCTGCCCTAGTGTCCACCATAAATTTAATAGGGGCCCCTGCGACATCTAAAGTTACACATGTATAAAACCCCTGGTTTGAACTGACCATCACAGTAGAATCTGGTTGGCCACACCTTCATTGTGGATTTATGTGCTGCAGGTTTTGGTCATGGTTTTGAGGGTACATAACCATAAATTGGGATTGTGGAGTTCAACACTCTCTCCGATAGTGACTGGGCTGGCCACAACGCCAACTTCTCAAATACTAGCTTTGTTGGCCACGTTGATTATTGCCAAAATGCTGATTGGATCTGATGTTAGACCGGTAAAGATTCACAATAGGGTTTGGTTGCTGTTAGATACACTGTGGCTTTAAGGGCCAAAAACTGTCTCCCGCTTTTACCTTGGTGAGATTGACAAAGTTCTTCTGAGCAGCTAAATACCACTGATGGACCTGTAGCATTTCCCTATAAAATCGCATAGGGTTAATTTCGGGATCTGGCAGGCGGTGGATTAATGCTGCTGGCTGGGTGGAGTTGAAGGGGACATATTTGGGTGTGGACTGTTCCTCGTCGGGTTCGGAGTCTACTGAATACTCCGAATGGCTTTCTGTGTCAGTCTTGACTGACACATGAGGTACTGTTGGCAAGGGAACCGAGTCCTCTCGTTGAGCTGTTGCTACTGCTTGATAGACAGCAAGTTCTCCATCCAACACTAACCTGACCTCCTCCAAATGAAAATTAGAACTTCTGATTGTAGACAATATGCTTTCAACAATGGAGCCTTCTCCACAGGAAAACCAAATAAACCAGCAGATATCAAGGGCAGTGAAACACTTCTACGGGTCAGCAAAGTAACATCCAGATTAGAGACATAAACAATTGAATGGTTTATACAGTTCCTGAGAACATTTTCAGAATCCCGGGGATGCATGGGATCAAACTGGGGGCCTACAGCATGAACAATATAGGCTGCCGGAAGGGTACCTCCTCAAGTTACACCATTCAACACAACCATGCTGTCTGACATATTCATCTGATTCTTGTTCGATTATTTGACCACCCTGCAAAACTATTTGCCGGGCCACACCCCCAGCATGATGCAAATTTGAATTAGCCGGATTAACATACACCCCTGTCTCCTGTGTAAGCAAATCTCCCATCCCTATCCTAAACAAAATCCGAGCCCCTCCGGGCGTAGCAAGCAACTGAACATATCGTGGGTTAAACAACTCTGGACGGGGCCGGGATCGTTCGGAGTAAGGCTCACTGTGTATCCTATAGGAAGGAGGGGGATGCAAGGGGAGGGGATTGGTGCCTGAGGAGTGTGGCATCAGACTGGCCGGTGGGGGGGGAGACGGCATTGTAGGTATGGGAGGGACCAGGGGTATGGGTGTGGATAACAGCTCCTGAGTCTGTTCGGTTGTTTTCTGATGTAGAGGAGGCACATAGTAACCTCCTCCCGGAGTTAAAACAGGGAGGATTGGGACAGGCGATGAGCTGCACAATTATTACAGCCATCTCTCCAGTCTGTGTTCTGATAGCCACACTGGTAACATGTGCAGCTAGCTGGGTCGTATGGGGGTGGTTTCTCAATTGGTATTTCTGGATGAATAGAGGCAGGAGTGGGCGGGGTCAGTGTGGGAATAGTGGGCGTTGGCTTTACTAACTGTGAGGTGGGTGCTGGGACAGAGGGAACTAAGGCCAGTGTGGGCTGTACAGAAAGAGTTAAGGGATTCTGGCCAGTGGGTGGGACTGCAGCATCTATGAGGGAAATAGAATGGGGATCAGGTTGTGGGGCAGCAACAAAACAACCTGCCGGAGGACCCTCATATCCGTCCTCAGACTTGGGTGACCTATAGTAAAACACAACATCCCCTTGCTCATCTTCATCTTTGACCTCAATATATCCTTCTGATAGCAATGCCTACGATACTCTACCAAACAACTTCGCATCAAGCAACAATCTCTTGTTACCTTCAGGCCTTTCAGCTTTCTTTCTGAACATTTTTGCTATCTTGGTGGTGTCCGGATTACACTAATTTATGACTATGCGGTGTGCGTTATAGTCTGGCCGGAACTTAAGGTCACACCTCTATACTAGCTGGCTACTCCTCAGCTATATAGTAATAAGGGTCCCGTGTCACTGAGGAGGGTTACAAAATGTATTCCCTCTGGACTTGGTCAGCCGCACCAATATTTTTTATTGTCCTAACTCACTATCTTCGGTCATGTGAAAATCTTCCGTGTCACGGAGGAGGTCGTACAAGAATGCATATGCACATACAAACAAGTCCCAGCCTCCGGACTTGGTCAGCTGTACCAATTTTTAAACATCCTAACTCGCTATCTTCGGTCACGGGAACCCCCCCCAGATAATACTGAATCAGACAATGATCACACAAAACGTGTTCACTGTATGAGCCAATGTCATAGACTTGACTCGTGTATTGAAAGAGACTCAATTATACAGAATGCAACATTTACCTTGAAACTAGAACAGGGAGTAGGAAGTATTCAACTGCCCAGTTTTTCCCAGTATGTTATAAAATACCTCTCTGCTCATTATTCCTTCTTTCTGTGTGTGAAACCACTGATAAGTCTCCGAATTAACTTGATGAATATCTCCCTTGTTCATTTGTACCTTGGCTTCATCATCTTCTCAGTTAACCCTTTCCTGAATATACAACCTAGAATCATATTATGGCGTCTGTGCAATTATCATATAGACACACAGATAATTATGCAATGACATCTACATTTTGATTATTTACATACACAGATATTCTTATTACGTTTGAACAAACAATTTATAGCTCAGGCTACCTTCACAGAACGTGACAGAATCCTGCACTGGAATCCGTTGCTAAATGCATGGCGACGGAATCCAGCACCATAGACATTCATTATGCCTCTTAACGGATCCTGATGGAATCCTGCGGAGTGCGTTTTTTTACAGCAACAAAAAACGTTACATTCAGCATTCCTTCCGCCCGACGGGCACTGACGGTCACCGTCAAAACAACTCAACCGCCGTGGGGCGGATGCAATGGAAGACCATCCGTTGCAATCCGCCCTTAATAGAAGCCTATGAGGAATAAACGGATTCCTGCAACGGTTACCGTAATTCCTCAAGGCGGCGGATTGCAACGGATGCCATTCAACGCAAGTGTGAAAACAGCCTTAGCTGTCATGTAAGCTGAAGTAACGGTGGCAATTGTATGGGCACATTTCCTGTGCCCCGCGCAATTGCCATGACTTATCCATACGTCATAGGCCGGGAAACCCTTCACATAGATTTGTATTAGCATTTTTCATTTGTGACTCTGAATAAACTGACATGTCTCCATGAGTTTTCCATGGACAAACTGACATGTCAATAGCACCATAGATTATAATGTGTACATATTCTGTCCTTAAAAAAAACACGGATACTACACATACATACAACACGGGCATGTGAATGATGCCTCACACTTTGTGGGCAAGTATGGGAACTCATTAATCCTTCAATTCAGGTTTTTCTTTTTAATCCATTGCCACAGGAGTATACAATCTCATAACTAAATGGACAGTCTATTTCTGCATACATTTATTCAAAAATAGATTGTTCTAAGAGATTACTGAATTCATCGTAGATTATCAGAGTATGTAGCTGTTGTAACAAGCCAGTTCATGAAAGTCCAAAAAAAGACATGGTTGGTTGAATTTGGTGTGGAAGAAACTTCACTGGCCCTCAGTCTTGACCTTAAAAGGAACCAACCAGCAGGATTTTCATATATAAAGTAAAGCCAGTGCTATACTGGTGCTAGGGTCCAGGGGCGGGAACATGTAGGTCGGGACTTTATATCTATTCTCGCCCCTATCTGCCTGCCTGTCCTTTCTTTCCTTGTCGTTATCATGGACGTTAATTCAGTCGTTTGCGCATTTTCATTTGTAAATATTGTGCAGATCGTCTTCTTCTGGGTGTGGTCACGAGAACAGAAGATCCGAGGGCGCATGCAGCACCCTCACATAGTTCATATGACAGTCCTATACAGGAAGACACAGTGTTCACAAAGATGGAACCGGAGATAGCGCTATGCGCAAGCGCCGACTCCAATGCCATCTTAGTGAAGCGTTTTCTGTAATACTTATAAATGCTACTGCTCTCATGCCGGAATTAACGTCTATGACACCAACACGGGAAAGAAGGCCAGACAGACAGACAGGGGCGGGAATAGATAGCAAGACACTACACACATATTCCAGCCCCAGTTGTACCTATCAATCAAATAGCAGAGCATTGCTGGAAATTTCCCTTTGAGGCCGGGGTCAGTCAAGCATATGGCATCCGATGCGAGCAAAATGGATACAATATGCTAATGACACTCGGCCCAAACTCTGCTGTGAGTATAAGCAGAGTGTCATTCTACTGTGATGCGATTTTCTCACATGTCAGAATTAGAGCACAGGTGAAGAGAACATGGAGAGATTAATCTCTCCATCTTCTCCATTGCCTGTCCCTGTTTGTATTTGACTGTGATGACATCAGTGCAGTCCGATAATTCACACGCACCCAGAGACATTTATGGGTACGCATGATCCGATTTTCAGAGCCATTTGCAGCATGCTGCGATTGTTTAATCATGCCAAATCGGCATAAAAGAAAATTGCAGATCTGCTCTGCCTCATTGAATAACATTGGTGGGAGTGCAATGCGAGATTTTCTAGCATTGCACTCGTCTGTTTTAAACACTAATGTGAGCGCACCCTAACTCCATCAAACACCTTTAGGATGAACTTAGGGAATGCAAGCCAGGACCTTTTGTGCATCATAAGTGGCTGACCTGATTAATTGCTCTTATGGATGAATGGACAAAAATCTGCTTAGAAAGACCCCAAAATTCTTTAAAAAGCTTTCCACAAGAGTGGAAGCTGTAATATCTGCAAAGGGAAAGCAGCTCCATATTAACCCCTTAATGACTAGGGATGTACCGATACGTCATAGCAATTGTGAGGGCACAAGGGGCTGTGCGCCCGCGATTTGCAGCCGGTGACTCAGTTTACCCAACAGCCGAGCCCCTGCCCTCGTAACCAGGGATGGTTCCTGATGCGCTCCCCTCTGATCGGGACCCCCACGATGTAATTGCGAGGGCCCTATCAATGTCTTAGTGACTCGAGGTCATCATGATGACTTCCGGGTCACCTGACTACAGAGAGCTTATGGAGAACCTGTGTGATAATGCCTGCAGTGTGATCACACAGTCTTTCTCAGTGCAGCGCTGACAGCTGCAATGTCCTGCAGTGATCGAGCACTGCAGAACATTGCATCTGCGAACATAGCATTGTGGTGTTCTGTCCCATAAAGGGTCTAAGTAAAAAAGGAAAAAAAAAGTTTTTTTTTAAAGTATATATCTTAAAAAAAAATCAGAAAATAATGAAGAAAAATAATAAAAATAGTCCACTTTTATTTGTGTAAAAAATAAATAAATAAGTACACATATTTGGCATTGTCGCGTTCATAACAATCCGAGCTAACCCCTTCAGTGTACTTGATAAAAAAAAATGAAAAACAATGTCTTTTTAACATACAGCTGTCAAAAAAAGGGAATAAAACGTGATCAAAAAGTCATATATAAATGAAACTGGTACAGATGAAAACATCATCTTGTCCTGCAAACAACAAGCCACCATACAGCTTTATTAGCCAAAAAATAAAAATGTTATAGCTGTCAAAATACAGCAATGCAAAAACTGTTTTTTTCCGTGGAAAATAGTTTTTATGGTGTAAAAGCAGCAAAACAAAAAAACCTGTATAAATATGGTATCGCAGTAATCATACTGGCCTTCAGAATAAAGCTATCTTATCACTTTTACAGCACGGTAAACAACGGAAAAAAAACAACATATTCCTGAGTTGCTGTTTCTTCTTGATTCTGCCTCACAAAAAGTGAAATTAGAAAGCAATCAAAAATTATGTGGCCAAAAATGGTATCAATAAAAACTCCAACTCATCCTGCAAAAAAAGTCCTCACATGACTGAATAAAAAAAACTATAGCCTTCAAAATCTGGTGATGCAAAAAAACTTTGTTTTGTAAAGAGCGTTTTTTAATGTGATCGTTGCCAAACATAAAAAAAACTATATAAATCTGGAATCTCAGTAATCGTACTGACCAGAGGAATAAAGCCACCTAATCACCTATACTGCAAGGTGAACGGTGTAAAAAATTAAATAAAGAAAGCCAGTAGTTCAACTGCTGTTGATTTGTTCATTCTGTCTCTAAAAGAACGCAGTACGGCGCGGGTCATATTTATCCTGTGCTCTACTCTGAGCGCTTGCATCGGGATTACCTTTAAGGGTGCTTGCCCTCAAGAAGGAATAGCAGCATATTGGATGCTCCGTATTTTCACTGTGTCCAAACCGCTGCATTGTGCGGTACAAGCACAGTGGATGGATTGATATACAGTCATATGAAAAAGTTTGGGCACCCCTATTAATATTAACCTTTTTTCTTCATAACAATTTGGGTTTTTGCAACAGCTATTTCAGTTTCATATATCTAATAACTGATGGACTCAGTAATATTTTTGGATTGAAATGAGGTTTATTGTACTAACAGAAAATGGGCAATCCGCATTTAAACAAAATTTGACCGGTACAAAAGTATAGGCACCTCAACATAAAAGTGACATTAATATTTTGTAGATCCTCCTTTTGCAAAAATAACAGCCTCTAGTCGCTTCCTGTAGCTTTTAATGAGTTCCTGGATCCTGGATGAAGGTCTATTTGACCATTCCTGTTTACAAAACAATTCCAGTTCAGTTAAGTTTGATGGTCGCCGAGCATGAATAGCATGCTTCAAATCATCCCACAGATGTTCAATGATATTCAGGTCTGGGGACTGGGATGGCCATTCCAGAACATTGTAATTGTTCCCCTGCATGAATGCCTGAGTAGATTTGGAGCGGTGTTTTGGATCATTGTCTTGCTGAAATATCCCTACGTAGCTTCAACTTCGTCACTGATTCTTGCACATTATTGTCAAGAATCTGCTGATACTGAGTTGAATCCATGCGACCCTCAACTTTAACAAGATTCCCGGTGCCGGCATTTGCCACACAGCCCTAAAGCATGATGGAACCTTCATCAAATTTTACTGTGGGTAGCAAGTGCTTTTCTTGGAATGCCGTGTTTTTTTGCCTCCATGCATAACGCCTTTTTGTATGACCAAACAACTCAATCTTTGTTTCATCAGTCCACAAGACCTTCTTCCAAAATGTAACTGGATTGTCCAAATGTGCTTTTGCATACCTCAGGCGACTCTGTTTGTGGCGTGCTTGCAGAAACGGCTTCTTTCGCATCACTCTCCCATACAGCTTCTCCTTGTACAACGTGCGCTGTATTGTTGACCGATGCACATTGACACCATCTGCAGAAAGATGAAGCTGCAGGTCTTTGGAGGTGGTCTGTGGATTGTCCTTGACTGTTCTCACCATTCTTCTTCTCTGCCTTTCTGATATTTTTCTTGGCCTGCCACTTCTGGGCGTAACAAGAACTGTACCTGTGTTCTTCCATTTCCTTACTATGTTCCTCACAGTGGAAACTGACAGTTTAAATCTCTGAGATAACTTTTTGTATCCTTCCCCTGAACAACTATGTTGAATAATCTTTGTTTTCAGATCATTTGAGAGTTGTTTTGAGGAGCCCATGATGCCACACTTCATAGGAGATTCAAATAGGAGAACAACTTGCAAGTGGCCACCTTAAATACCTTTTCTCATGATTGGATACACCTGCCTATGAAATGCAAACCTCATAAGCTTACAAAACCAATTTAGTGCTTTAGTAAGTCAGTAAAAAGTAGTTAGGAGTGTTCAAATCAAGAAATTGATAAGGGTGCCCATACTTTTGCACCGGTCAAATTTTGTTTAAATGCGGATTGCACATTTTTTGTTAGTACAATAAACTTCATTTCAATCCAGAAATATTACTGAGTCCATCAGTTATTAGATATATGAAACTGAAATAGCTGTTGCAAAAACCCAAATTGTTATAAAGAAAAAAGGTTAACTTTAATAGGGGTGCCCAAACTTTTTCATTTGACTGTAAATCCCATGTCCAATGTACTTCTTTTCTATACATCGTAAACTGACCTGTGGAGCTGCTTCCCTAGATGCAGTATTTATGCTGCAGAGATGCGAGTGTTCTCAGCTGGGAAAACAGAGTGAAAGTCCACAGTGTCCCAAACCCTGATCGTGGGCATGGGCAGCTGCCGCCTCCTGAGTAGTGCACTTGTGTCTCTGCGGGAGAAGACACTCTGCATCCAGAACATGGCGTGTGTTGATCGCGGGCACATACCCTAGAGACTAAATCATTACTACTCCTGTAGTTGAATTCCCAGAGGGGTGAAATTTCCAAAATGTGGTCACTTGAGGGGGATTTCTTCTTTTCTGGCACATGGTGGCTCTGCAAATGGTGTCCACAAACTATTCTAGGAAAATCTGTGCTCCAAAAATCAAATGGTGCTCCTTCCTCTCTGAGCCCTGTCGTGTAGCCAAACACTACTGTAAAATGACATGTGGGGTATTGTCATGTTCAGGAGAAATTGTGTAACACATTATAGGACATTTTTTACCTATTCCCCTTGTGCAAATTGGAAATTTGGGGTTAGCACAACATTGTAGTTGTAAAAATGTAATTATTTTTGTTTACCGCCCAATTGTATAAAATTTGTTTGCTCACTGTACCTCTGAATGAATTTATTGAGGGGTGCAGTTTGTAAAATGGGGTCACTGTGGGAGATTTCTGCTGTTTTGGCACTTGAGGGGCTCTACCAATGTGACATGGCACCCACAAACCATTTTAACTAAATCTGCACTCCAATATGGCACTCTTTCTCTTCTTCATTTTGTACTGTGCCTCAAAAGTAGTTTTCCACCACATTTCGGGTACTGGCTAAAGCCTGCTTTACACGCTTCAATAGATCTTTCAATCTGTCGTCGGGGTCAAGTTGTAAGTGACGCACATCCGGCATCGTTCGTGACGTATTTGCGTGTGACACCTACGTGCGATCAAGATTGAACCAAATACGTTGATCTTATACACGTCGTTTATTTCTCTAACATTGTACGTTTTATTGCACGAACCTAGTCATTTGAAACGTGTGACATCCCTCATACGATTTTGTTATTCCAACTTTGTGACGTCAATGCTAGCCGTGTGTGCGTGTGTAATGCCCGTTTTTTTCGTTACTATAAAAGGCCTTCAGGCCTCCAACACACATCCGTTAAAACCACGTGCGTGTAATATGGGCCATTTTTCAGGTCCTTTTTTTGTTTTTTTGTCGTGTTTTTTGGTCCGTGTGGGCTATGTGTGACCGGCATATGCTAGCCATGTGTGCGTGTGTAATGCCCGTGTGTGCGTGTGATGTTTAATTGACGTGTGAATGTTTATTCCGTGTGAAATGTTCCGTGTTTAATGTTAAAAGTCGTTTTTGATTACCCGTTGACAGCAGACAGAGTTGCGCGCAGAGAATGAACTCGGGTGAACTTCACCCGACTTCATTGTCATGCCGCGGCTCTGTCTGTGTCGCGTCCTGATTAGCGGTCACCTGTGAAGGATTCACCGGTGACCGCTAATCCCCAGAGTGACTGAATTGAGCAGCCCTCTCTCATACTCACCGTTCCCCGATCTCCGGCGCGGCGCTGCACAGCTGTTATAAAAACTCCGGAGGCTTTTACTATTTTGAAAAAGCCGTCCGCTCATTAAACAATCTCGTATTCCCTGCTTTCCCCGCCCACCGGCAGATATGATTGGTTGCGGTGAGACACACCCACACGCTGAGTGACAGCTGTCTCACTGCAACCAATCACAGCCGCCGGTGGGCGTGTCAGTATGGAGCAGAGAAATAAATAAATAATTTTAAAAAATCGACGTGCGGTTCCCTCCATTTTGATACCAGCCAGGGTAAAGCCAAATGGCTGAAGGCTGGTATTCTCAGGATGGGGAGCCCCAAGTTATGGGGAGCCCCCCAGCCTAACAATATCAGCCAGCAGCCGCCCAGAATGGCCGCATCCATTTGATGCGACTGTTCTGGGACTGTACCCGGCTCTTCTCGATTTGCCCTGGTGCGTTAGCAATCGGGGTAATAAGGAGTTAATGGCAGCCCATAGCTGCCAATAAGTCCTAGATTAATCATTCCAGGCGTCTATGAGACACCCCCAATGATTAACCTGTAATGTAAAGTTAATAAATACACACAGTGAAAAAATCCTTTATTAGAAATAATAAACACTAACAAATACCCTCGTTCACCACTTTATTAAGTCCCCAAAAACCCATCCATGTCCGGCGTAATCCACGGAGGTCCCACGTCGCTTCCAGCTCTGCTACATGAAGGGGCCAGGAGCTGCAGAAGACACCGCCGCTCCTGACAGCTCCACGCAGCAACTGAAGATAGCAGCGCGATCAGCTGTGCTGTCACTGAGGTTACTCGCGGCCACCGCTGGATCCTCCACCTGTGACCGCAACTCACCTGTGACTTCATCGCTGTCACTCGGGCGACTTGCTGTGACAGTTGGAGGATCCAGCGGTGGCCGCGAGTTACCTCAGTGACAGCTCAGCTGATCGCGCGGCTCTCTTCAGTTGCTGCGTGGAGCTGACAGGAGCGGCGGTGTCTTCTGCAGCTCCTGGCCCCTTCATGTAGCAGAGCTGGAAGCGACGCGGGACCTCCGTGGATTACGCCGGACATGGATGGGTTTTTGCGGACTTAATAAAGTGGTGAATATGTGGTGTATTTGTTAGTGTTTATTATTTCAAATAAAGGATTTTTTCACTGTGTGTGTTTTTTAACTTTACATTACAGGTTAATCATTGGGGGTTTCTCATAGACGCCTGGAATGATTAATCTAGGACTTATTGGCAGCTATGAGCTGCCATTAACTCCTTATTACCCCGATTGCCAACGCACCAGGGCAAATCGGGAAGAGCCGGGTACAGTCCCAGAACAGTCGCATCAAATGGATGCGGCCATTCTGGGTGGCTGCTGGCTGATATTGTTAGGCTGGGGGGGCTCCCCATAACGTGGGGATCCCCATCCTGAGAATACCAGCCTTCAGCCGTTTGGCTTTACATTGGCTGGTATCAAAATGGGGGGAATCGCATGTCGATTTTTTTTAATTATTTATTTATTTATTTCTCTGCTCCATATTGACACGCCCACCGGCGGCTGTGATTGGTTGCAGTGAGACAGCTGTCACTCAGCGTGTGGGCGTGTCTCACTGCAACCAATCATATTTGCCGGTGGGCGGGGAAAGCAGGGAATACGAGATTGTTTAATGAGCGGACGGCTTTTTCAAAATAGTAAAAGCCGCCGGAGTTTTTATAACAGCTGTGCAGCGCCGCGCCGGAGATCGGGGAACGGTGAGTATGAGAGAGGGCTGCTCAATTCAGTCACTCTGGGGATTAGCGGTCACCGGTGAATCCTTCACAGGTGACCGCTAATCAGGACGCGACACAGACAGAGCCGCGGCATGACAATGAAGTCGGGTGAAGTTCACCCGAGTTCATTCTCTGCGCGCAACTCTGTCTGCTGTAAACGGGTAATCAAAACGACTTTTAACATTAAACACGGAACATGTCACACGGAATAAACATTCACACGTCAGTTAAACATCACACGCACACACGGGCATTACACACGCACACATGGCTAGCATACGCCGGTCACACATAGCCCACACGGCCTAAAAGACACAACAAAAAAACAAAAAAAGGACCTGAAAAATGGCCCATATTACATGCATGTGGTTTTAACGGATGTGTGTTGGAGGCCTGAAGGCCTTTTATAGTAACGAAAAAAACGTTCTTCAGTCAGGTGTGGTTGATTAAACAATTTACTCACGTTAATGCGTTAATTGATGGTTTGAGTGAAAAAAAAAGGGTGTCAACTTTGGGGCAAATTTGCATAAGACACGGGAAAAAAAAAAACCTCAATGAACACATGAGCGAAAAAAATCGCACGAAAAATTGATCAATTAAACAAATACTGCTAATACTCATGTGACAGCAAATAAACGAACTACGTGCGATCTCATTAGATCGCATATGCGACCTGCGCGTGTCACATCGCATACGAGATCGCACACGCAATTGCAACGTGTAAAGCTTGCTTAACTCAGGAGAAATTGCACAATAATTTGTATGGTTCACTATCTCCTTTTACCCTAGTTTATTTGAAAAATTTGGCGTTAACACAACATTTTTGTGGTTTAAAAATTATTTATTTAATTTTCACAGCTTACAAAATTCTGTGAAGCCCTCGGGGGTTCCAGGTGCTCACCAACCATCTAGATAAATTCCTTGAAGTCTAGTTTCCAAAATTTAGTCACTTGTGGGGGAGCCCCACAGTTTAGACACATCAGGGAGTCTCCAAAGGCGATATGGCGTCCGCTAATGATTTTAGCTAATTTTGCTTTTAAAAATTCAAATGAAGCTCCTTCCCTTCCAAGCCCTGCAGTGCGCCGATACAATTGATTTCCACCACATATGGGGTACTTAGGAGAAATTGCACAATACATTTTATGGTGCATTTTTTCCTGATATCCTTGTGAAAGTGCAAACTTTTATGTTTTAAGTAAAATTTTTGTGTTAAAAAAAAATAAAAAAAATCATTTTTTCCTTCCACATTGCTTTGGTTCCTCTGAAGCACTTAAAGGATTTATAAACTTCTTGTATGTAATTTTAAGCAATGTGAGGGGTGCAGTTTTTAGAATGGTGTCACTTTTGGGTATTTTCTGTCACCTAGGCCTCTCAAAGTCACTTCAAATGTGATATGGGCCCTAAAAAAAATGTTTTGTAATTTTTGTTGGAAAATTGAGAAATTGCTAATGAACTTTGAACCCTTCTAACTTCCTAATAAAAAAAATTGTTTAAAAAGTTGTGCTGGTGTAAAGTGGACATGTGGGAACTATTTTCTGACTTAACTCAGATTTATAAAAATGTCCAATATTTTCATAAATAAATGCAAAAGTATCGGCCTAAATTTGCAACTATCATGAAGTACAATATGTCACAAAAAATGTCAGAATCACTGGGATCTGTTGAAGTGTTCCAGAGTTATTACCTGTTAGGGCTTGTTCGCACGTACCTGCTGATTATTCTGCAGCGATTTGACAGCACATGTGCGCTTCAAATCGCTGCAGAAACACTGCGTAATGGATGCATTTTTTCTGTAGAAAAAAAGCCGATTTCATGCGCTCTGGCTTCTGCCCCCACCATAGACAGAGTGGGAGCAGCATCCAAAGCGCACAAATAATTGACATGCTTTATGAACGCACAGATTTGGGTCAAAATTTTAGCATCCAAATCGCTTCATTCAAAAAAGCAACGTGCGCAAGTATCATGCACAATCTACATAGATTGTGCAGGGGACGCAGGACGCATGCATTTACGCTGCAGTGCAATACGCATGAGCCCTAAAATTGACACTGGTCAGAATCGTAAAAAATAGCCCGGTCATTAAGGTGTTTTCAGGCCTAGGGGGTGAAGGGGTTAATGACAAGGGATTGTGTTAGGGGTACTTCACACACAGCGAGATCGCTGCTGAGTCACGTTTTTTTGTGACCTCATTAGCGATCTCGCTGTGTGTGACACTGAGCAGCGATCTGGACCCTGCTGTGAGATCGCTGCTCGTTACACACAGCCCTGGTTCGTTTTTTTATTATTGCTCTCCCGCTGATAAGCACAGATAGCTGTGTGTGACAGCGAGAGAGCAACAATCCTGAATGTGCAGGGAGCAGGAGCCGGCATGTGACAGCCTGCGGTAAGCTGTAACCAAGGTAAACATCGGGTAACCAAGGTGGTTACCCAATATTTACCTTCGTTACCAGCCTCCACAGCTCTCACGCTGCCAGCGCCGGCTCCTGCTCCCTGCACACGGTAAGCTAAGCGGTGTGCGCTGGTAACTAAGGTAAACATCGGGTAACCATACCCGATGTTTACCTTAGTTACCAGTGTCTGCAGCTTCCAGACGCCGGCTCCGTGTAAGCGCAGCGTCGCTTGCACGTCGCTGCTGGCTGGGGGCTGGTCACTGGTCGCTGGTGAGATCTGCCTGTTTGACAGCTCACCAGCAACCATGTAGCGATGCAGCAGCGATCCTGACCAGGTCAGATCGCTGGTCGAATCGCTGCTGCATCGCTAAAGTGTGAAGGTACCCTTACAGGCAAAGTATATCTTTGTACCATGTTAGCCAGTAGAGATAAAAACATTGTTTAAAAGAACGGAGAGTCCTCAGTGGTTGATACCACTGAGGGGATTTAGCATGAGATTTCGTATAACTTCCCTGGGTGTAATGTGTAGGCATTCCAATACTTTTGTCCATATAGTATGTAATAGGTTCTGCTTCTTCCAAGGTTGGAGATTGCTCCTCTGGTATGTGAACTAGGATCATAATCACTTTTGGTTTATATTTTAGTAAAACGCAAACAAAGGGAGGAAATAAATGTCCCCAACAAGAGGCGCCTTTTGCAGCCATGGTAAGCCATATTTATATCTGTATCTTTTATTTTCCTTTGTTTTATTAACAACTCAAACACGGTACAGCTGACATAATGTACACCGTTACAGGTACATGGATGGTGACATTTTACACATAGTAATAGGCAGTCATGTAGTTTTCATGGCACCTGCTTTACCTAAAACAAAATAGTGTTGTTGTTCATACACCCTAGCATTTATACATTTAACAGATTTGTATTAAGTATACAGACAACTTAATCTAATCAAAGAACCTAAACAAAACAAAAGGCAACAATAACAGCTACACAGCATCTCAATATCCATATACTGCTGGACAGTATTCTAACACCTAGAGGGATCTATGTCACAATCATTCCCTTTAATCTTCTGTAAGTGTGTCGGGAAAGGAGTTCCACAGACTCCAGATTTTGTAGAATTTTTCTGGGCATCCCCTATTGTAATGCACCACCCATAGGGTATGATTTAATTAACTTATTTGACCCAAGACCGCACTGTTGGATCTGAACCTCCCATCCACCTTAGAGCTATCAACTTCCTAGCCATGAACAAGGTTTCCCTAAGAAATATTTTCATGTAATGATACCATGACTCCTGGTCCATTACCCCAGGGGTGGGATTGATACCATGACTCCTGGTCCATTACCCCAGGGGTGGGATTCAATTTTTTAACAACAGGTTCTCTGTAAACCCCGCACATTTGAAAACCACACCGATTATGTAACCACAGCCATTTTGTTAGCCACACCCATTTTCACGCACTTTCCTCAACCAAAAAATACAAGTAATTTAAAGTAAAATCTCTTGCCCCTTCTTACCCTCCTGTACCTTCACTCTCCTGTCCAGTACCAGTTGTTCCAGTCACTGTCAGTCATATTGAATTAAATGGCTTTTCTACAATTTTTAAAAATTATTACTAAAGGAGCCCTGCTAAAATTGGAATGGACGACCTTCCCCATACAGATCTCATCCCATGTGGTCTCTTACCCCTGCAGATCCCATCCCATTATAGCCTTTTCCCCCCTGCAGATCCCATCCCAATATGGCCTTTTCCCCTTGCAGATCCAATCCCATGTGGCCTCTTTCCCCCTTCAGATCCCATCCCATGTGGCCTCTTTCCCCCTGCAGATCCCATCCCATTATGGCCTCTTTCCCCCTGCACATCCCATCTCATTATGGCCTCTTTCCCTCTGCACATCCCATCCCATTATGGCCTCTTTCCCCAGCAGATCCCATCTCATTATGGGCTCTTTCCCCCTGCACATCCCATCCCATCATGGCCTCTTTCCCCTGCAGATCCCATCCCATCATGACCTCTTTCCCCTGCAGATCCCATCCAGTCATGGCCTCTTTCCCCTGCAGATCCCATCCCGTCATGGCCTCTTTCCCCTGCAGATCCCATCCCATCATGGCCTCTTTCCCCTGCAGATCCCATCCCATCATGGCCTCTTTCCTCTGCAGATCCCATCCCATCATGGCCTCTTCCCCCTGCAGATCCCATCCCATCATGGCCTCTTTCCCCTTCAGATCCCATCCCATATGCTCCTTTTCCCCTGCAGATCCTGTCCCATATGTGTCCATTTCCCATATAGCTCCCTACTTATGCGGCTCCTCTCCCCATATAGCTCCTATCTTATGCGGCTCCTCTCCCCATATAGCTCCAATCTTATTTGGCTCCTCTCCCTGCTCCCTGCATCTTCGGCTCACTGAGCGCTTACCTGCTCCAAGCAGCGGTGGACTCTCCTCTGTCTTCCTCTGCTGCACTCTGCACACTGACACTGGCGCTGACAGACGGCAGTAGGAGGAGCAGCTAACTCCCCACACTGCCGGACCTCAACAGCGTCAGCGCGTCGCTGCACACCGGGTCAGGGAGCAGACAGGCTCCACTGAACCCGGAAGTGCGGCGCGGAGGTACGGGGATTCATTTGTGCTAGTGTCTTAAATACACTAACACAAATAAATACAGAACCGGATCGCCGGAGCTGTTTCTTGCCGGTTCGGGGAACCGGCTGCTATTTTAACAACCTATTCGCCCGAACCTGACAGAACCGGCTGAATCCCACCCCTGCATTACCCCAAACAGACACAGTAGTCACACGGAACAGGAATTGACACAACAGATGGGGATCTATACAGCATGTAGATCCAATTACTAAACTTAGTGCCAAAAGCGAATCTCTGGCGGCAGGCAGATAAGAATGGCCATTCCACCGAGTCAAATGTTTTGGCCGCGTCCAGCGAGGCCAAGGCCCACTCGTTTTCCTGGACCAACATAGTGTATTGCACTATGGACTGGACCCATCTAATATTTATAGAGTTGTTTTTCCCAGGCATTTATCCTGTTTCATCCGGGGACACTACATCTAGTATAACAGAATTAAGCTGGGACGCCAATATTTTGGTAAAAATCTTATAGTCAACGTTGACCAATGATATAGGGCGGTATGAGCCACAGTCCAGTGATCCTTTCCCTCCTTCCTCAGTACAAGAATATGCGCTTTGTATAGAGAGGCAGTTAGAGAGCCACCAAGAGTATGGTGTGAAAAAATATCAAGAAGGACTGGGGCCAAGGTGTCACAAATATTTGCCGTAAAAGTCTATTTGAAGGCCGTCTGGACCGGGAGATTTCCCTCTAGCCATATCTGAGATGGCTGTTGTTACTTCTTCTGTTGTTATGTCTGCCTCTAGAAATTCTCGTTGTGACTGACTCAACGTTTGACATTCTACATCTGACAAATATGCCAAACAATCCTGGACGCCATGAACACTTTTAGAGCTGTACAAAGTTTTATAGAACGTGTAGAAACATTGTGAGATGCCCTCAGGGGATGTGACAATCGAACCATCCGCCTTTGGTATAGCCAGTACTGTATTTGAAGCATTATGCTGCCTATCTATATATGCAAGTAATTTGTTTGACTCGTTCCCAAGTTCAAAGTATGACAGTCGGGTGAAGAATAGCTTACGTTTAGATTTAGTTTCAGAGTGTTGTACATATGTTCTATATGAGTGCAACCAAGCCGCCCTGTTCCCATTAGTTGGGCTAGATATATATCTTGCCTCCGAGTCCCTGAGTCTTCTTTCTATTATGTCATTCTCCACCCTTGTCATCCGTTTAAGATGTGCTATGGTCGAAGTTAAAGGGGTTATCCGGCTTCTTTGACTTCTTTTTTTAATTACCCTATGGGGCTACATTGGGGCAGGTAAGTAGATAGAGACCACTTACCTGCCCTGCTGTCAGCCCCTCTCCCCCGGCTCAGAGCGGTCATGTGCCCGCTCCTGCCGCGATTTTGCTGCTTCCGGTCATTTCATGTCAACATGGGCAGGACCATGTTGACATGCAAATGTGGAACAGCATGTCGCCTCCCTGCTGGGAAGTACAGTTCGTGGAGTCCCCCCCCCTTCCCTGCACCCTCCCACACATTCCCCCGCACCTCTGTTACTCTCCAGTAACCTCCCCCTGCACTGCTGTGGGGGTCCGTGACCTGGCGGCGGGGCCTGGCGGCAGCTGCCATGGTGTCAGCTCCAGCACCGGCCCCCCTGCTAAGGATCACACATTCAGATATACCGGCATCACAGATCACAGATGCCGGTACATTTGAAAGTGCTGATGAGAAGCAGCGCAGCGCTGCTTCTCATCACTGTCCCTCCCGCTGTCTGAGCTCTCTTCAGCACAGTGGTGACGTCAGAGCACAGACAGCACGCGAACGTGCAGGAGCGGCGGGGACCGAGGACGAGTGAGTATGTATTCCTTACATGTGTTCCCGATGGGGATGGGGGGCGGGCGGTGCAGAGCCATATGTGTGCGTGTGCAGAGCCATATGTGTGCGTGTGCAGAGCCATATGTGTGCGTGTGCAGAGCCATATGTGTGCAGAGCCCTATGTGTGCGTGTGCAGAGCCATATGTGTGCGTGTTCAGAGCCATATGTGTGCAGAGCCATATGTGTGCGTGTGCAGAGCCATATGTGTGCGGTACAGAGCCATATGTGTGCGGTGCAGAGCCATATGTGTGTGTGTGCGGTACAGAGCCATATGTGTGCGTGTGCGGTACTTAGACATATGTGTGTGTGTGCGGTGCAGAGCCATATGTGTGCATGTGAGGTACAGAGCCATATGTGTGCGTGTGCGGTACATAGCCATATGTGTGCGTGTGCGGTGCAGAGCCATATGTGTGCGGTGCAGAGCCATATGTGTGCGTGTGCGGTACAGAGCCATATGTGTGCGTGTGCGGTGCAGAGCCATATGTGTGCGGTGCAGAGCCATATGTGTGCGTGTGCGGTACAGAGCCATATGTGTGCGTGTGCGGTACATAGCCATATGTGTGCGTGTGCGGTGCAGAGCCATATGTGTGCGTGTGCGGTACAGAGCCATATGTGTGCATGTGCGGTACAGAGCCATATGTGTGCGGTACAGAGCCATATGTGTGCGGTACAGAGCCATATGTGTGCGTGTGCGGTGCACAGCCCGATGTGGGGTTGTTATTTGCAATGCTGTAGTGATAATAGGTCAGGTGCTGGGGCAGAATATACTGACAGGGAATGTGTGTGTGCAGGGGGCGGGCAGAGGGCGAGGCTGGACACTGGGGTGGGTGGTGACAGCTCTGACTGAGGTTCAGCACAGGAAGTGGTCATGTTTGCTGTATCTGAATGTAAACAAGAAGCTGCAGAGAATAAAGGGTGAATTCAAGAGGAACAAAAGTTAGAAAACAAAAAATAACAATGTAGGTGTGATTTATATGACAATACAGCACAGATTAGCTGAACAAAAATTTTTGAGTTTATGTCAGATAACTCTTTTAAGCATCCCTGAAGGTAAGCGTTGAGAGTGTCCCACACCAAATTATTGTTCAGGGTTTGAGTTGAGCTACTAAGAAGTCTTCTAGTTGGGCCAGGGTCCTATCACTTTGATTAGTTTGAACCAAAAGGGGTTTAACCGCCAAAGGGGTCTGTTAACATCAGATGTAAGAATGATATTCCCTGTACTCCATGTACCACATTGTCAACCCAGGCTGCCACGTTACTTGATCCAAAAATATAATCTAAACGTGACAGCGTGCACCTGAAGAATGACAGGTAACTCCCGGGTAGTAGGATGCCGTAATCCAACCTCTGTAGTACGGGTCCTCAAGTTCTTCATATCCTGGCGCAAAAGGCCAACTTCAGAATATACCTCCTCAATCTTCCCTGTAAGGGAGGTCTTAAGGGCCATTTACACAATGCGACATCGCTAACGATATATCGTTGCGGTTACGGTGTTTGTGACGCACATCCGGCACCGTTAGCGAGATCGCAGCGTGTGACAGGCAGGAGCTACCTTAAACGATCGCAAAAGAGACAAAAATCGTTGGTATATGAGAGGTCGTTCATTTACCAAAAATCGTTGTCTCGTACGTAGCGAGGTTGTTCCTCATTCCTGCGGCACCACACATCGCTATGTGTGACACCGCAGAAGCGACGATCATCTCCTTACCTTCGTCTACCGGCAATGAGGAAGGAAGGAGGTGGATGGCATGTTCCGGCCGCTCATCTCCACCTTCCTCTGTTATTGGACGGCCGTTTGTGACGTCGCTGTGACGCCAAACGCCCCTCCCCCTTGAAGGGGGGATTGTTCGGCGGGCACAGCGACGTCTAAGAACAGGTATGTGCTTGTGACGCTCCCATAGCGATAATGTTCGCTACGGCAGCGATCACCACATGTCGCACCAACAACGGGGGCGGGTGCTAATGCTTGCAACATCGCTAGCAATCGCTAGCGATGTCGCAGCGTGTAAAGCACCCTTTACATGGAGATATTGCCTGCATGAGCTGCTCGTACATTTGTCTCAGGGTTAAGTCATCTTGATCTCCATCCCCATCCCCCGTCAGCGCCTGGGCTTTGGAAGAAGCACGCCTCTTGGCCTTAGGAGTGTCTCCCTGACCATTCCTGGCAAACTCCTTGAGTTTATTGATGCCTCCAGATTGTTTAAGGGGACTCAGAATAGCTAGCTGGATCGTTGTATATTACACTCTCCACTCCTGCTGCACCCCAGTACACCTAATCCTGTGCCTCTGTAATATGTGTCCAGTGAAATGAGCACCTTTTCTCTCCTATCCAGCTCAGGCAGCCAGGAAGCATCTGTACATACATGTATCTACAGCAAAGGGTAGTCCCGAGTCAGCACAGCGCCTGATTGTTATAATCAGGAGTAATACAGGCCTCTCCAGCGTGGAGTCTTAATGTATATCTTTTTCGTACTATGTCAATGTCAGAGGGAGACCTGAGGGGCCTGTTTTTCAGAGCACCCACCCCAATCCTGCTGCCTCGGTTAATGGCTCGTTCACTGCTGCTGGCCCTTTGATGTGCCGGCTGCAGGCGGTGCAGCTGATGATAAAATTATTAGTGGCGCTCACCGATCTCCAGATCTCCCCTCCAGTTAGCCCCTGCAGACTTGTGAAGCCACCTCCAACAGCTCCTCCACGTCCTCCTGGGGGTAAGCCGTTCGCCGGGTGATGGGACTCCGCGGCGCTATGCAGCTGCAAAGCCTCGTGCAGGGAAGTTGGTGCCTCGTCTCACTCTCCGGCCTCATTTGGTACAATATCCTCCGTCAGGAGCTGGGGGACAGCTCCGGTGGAATCGCTGGCCTCTAGAGTGTCCCCTACCTCGGGAAGCACTTTGCAGGCAAGGGAGAACAGGCAATCAGGCAACAATATCAGGATATGCAGGATGGTGGGAGCAGCTCTCATGTGCATCCGCTCAGTTCAGCTACATCACTCCGCCCCATTCCAGTATCTTTACATTACATTCTAAGGGGTACTTTGCACACTACGACATCGCATGCCGATGGTAGCGATGCCGAGCGCGATAGTGCCCGCCCCTGTCGCAGCTGCGATATTTTGTGATAGCTGCCGTAGCGAACATTATCGCTACGGCAGCTTCACATGCACTTACCTGCCCTGCAATGCCGCTCTGGCCGGCGAACCACCTCCTTCCTAAGGGGGCGGGTCGTGCGTCGTCACAGCAATGTCATACAACGGCCGGCCAATAGAAGCGGAGGGGCGGAGATGAGCGGGACGTAAACATCCCGCCCACCTCCTTCCTTCCGCATCGCTGCCGGTGGCAGGTAAGCAGATGTTCCTCGTTCCAGCGGCTTCATACACAGCGATGTGTGCTGCCGCAGGAACGAGTAACAACATTGTACCTGTCGCTACAGCGAAATTATGGAAATGTCGGACACTACACCGATCATACGATTACGACGCTTTTGCGCTCGTTAATGGTAGCTAAAAGGATTTACACACTACGATGTCGACAGCGACGCCGGATGTTCGTCACTTTCGATTTGACCCCACCGATATCGCAGCTGCGATGTCGTAGTGTGCAAAGTACCCCTAAGGCTCTGCTTCACATTTCCAGTAGTTTCATGATTTTAATGCATTTTAGGATAACATAATGGAAATAAAAGGTTCCAAATCTATTCATTTATATGGTAATGGAAAAGTCCTAAAATGTCTTTTGTTTAACCCCTTCACCCCGAGCGATTTTCCGTTTTTGTTTTTTGCTCCCCTTTTTCCGAGAGCCGTCACTTTTTTATTGTTCCTTTAATCTTGCCATATAAGAGCGTACGTTTGAGGGACGAGTTGTACTTTTAAATGAATCCATTAGTTTTACCATATAATGTACTGGAAAACGGCAAAAAAATTCCAAGTGCAGAACAATTGCAAAAAAAAGTGTGATTGCACAATTGTTTTTGGGATATTTTATTCACTGTGTTTACTATATGGTAAAACTGATATGGCGATGTGCAGGTGTGATTAGTACAGTGAAACATAGCACATGCAGTGTACAGATTAGTCTATGACATACTGATAGGTAGATTATAATAAGGGCAAGTGAGATTACCCTCACTATAATGTTTGCACCATTAACAGCTGTGCACATCTCTGAATTGGGAGCTTTCCTGGAGCTCCACTGCTGGCAATACAGAATGGTAGAGTGGAGTAGGAAACTGGCTAGTGGGAGCAATGCCTAGTAGAAGACTACATAAGCAAGGATGGTTGACCTTAGGGAGATCAACATCCAACACCACGGAGACACCATCACGTGTTTCACAACGCAGTAATTCTAGAGCAATGTCCCCTGGGAAATATTTAAAACAAGAAAGCCTGCGGAGACACCATCACATGTTTCTCAACGCTAGCAGGAAACTAGCCAAGTCTTTCACCGGGAAGGAACAACCACGGGAAGGGCAGTCTCCAGTCAAGGAGACCACCTATGCCAAACATGGTATCCATCCACAGACAGCTGGTTCGGGATATTTGCCCCTCATCAGGAAACTGGCTAGTGGGAGCAATGCCTAGTAGAAGACTACTCCACACTGATGAGGGGCAAATACCCGGAAACAGCTGTCTGGTGTGGAGTAGGAATCAGTGTGGAGTAGGAATCTGGCTAGTGGGAGCATTGCCTAGTAAAAGACTACACTTTTTGCTCCCACTAGCCAGATTCCTACTCCACACTGATGAGGGGCAAATACCCCGAAACAGCTGTCTGTGGATGGATACCATGTTTGACATAGGTGGTCTCCTTGACTGGAGACTGCCCTTCCCGTGGTTGTTCCTTCCCAGTGAAAGACCTGGTTAGTTTCCTGTCAGTGTTGAGAAACATGTGATGGTGTCTCCGCAGGCTTTCTTGTTTTGTATATAGAGCTATATGACGGCTCATCCTTTATATAGAGAGCTATGTGGGTGCTCATCCTGTACGACGGTCTGCTGATAAATCTTTGGCTTTGTGATCTTTTTTTGTTTTTATGGTAACACATATTACATCACATGAAAGCCTTATGTGTCTAATATATGTTTTCAAGATTTCACATTTGAATCTTATGGAAACGGTGTTCTATGCACGTGGGAAATCAAAATGGCAGAGTTTAATGCAATATTCACAGCAACTGAGAGCAGAGGAGTGATAAAATTCTTGTTTCTGCAAGGAAAGTCCGCAAAGGATATTCATGGTGATATGCCACAGACATTATTCCACAGTTAAGAACTGGGTTGCCAAATTTAAAACAGGCCACTTCAGCACCAGTGATGAGGAACGTCCTGGACGACCGAGAGTGGTTGTTCCGGAGATCGTCGATGCTGTGCACAACCGCATACTAAGAATCAATGAATTTCAGCTAAAGCAATAGCAGACATCATAGGGATTTCCCGTGAATGATTTTGTGTTCTTATCCATGAACATTTGGATATTTTGGAGGAAGCTATCTGCAAAGTGGGACCCTAAACTTCCAGGTCCATTTGTCAGCGTTTCCGGACTGATAACTTCCTGGATCACTATGGATGAGACCTGGATTTATTTGTATGACCCTGAAAACAAGGAGCAATGAAAAGAGTGGAGGCACAGTGGTTCTCTTCGCCCAAAAAAGTTCAGGAAGCAAAAATCACCCATTAAGGTGATGGCATCTGTATTCTGGGATAAGGAGGGTGTGCTGCAAGTGGAGTACCTTCAAAAGGGTTCCACCATCAATGCAAGCTATTACAATGAACATTTGGAACAACTGAAGGCAGCTCTGAAGGCCAAAAGCTGCGGCAAGCTGTCCAAAGGAATCTTGTTCCTGTAAGACAATGCCTCCACTCACACTGCACAAGTGACCACGGCAAAACTGGCAGAACTGGGCTTCCAGCTGGTTGACCACCCACCTTATTCACCAGATCTAGCTCGCTCCGACTATCATCTGTTTGGAAACTTGAAGAAAAAACTCAAGGGTACCAAATTTCACACCATTTCTGATTCCATGGCTGCTACAGATGCCTGGTTTGAGGCACAACCGAAATCCTTTTTGCTAGGCTTACAGAAAGAACTTGGAATACCCATGTAAGAAGTGTGTTGACATCAGTGGAGAGTATGTGGAATAAATGTAAAGTTTTATCATCCTATCTCGTTTCTTACTGGATAAACTCAGACTTATCAGCAGCCCCTTGTATATTGAGAGCTTACAGTGCCTTTCGAAAGTATTAGGCTGGGTTCACACATAGCGACAACAACGTTGCTGTTACGTCACCATTTTCTGTGACGTAGCAGCGACCTTGTAAGTCACTGTTATGATCGCTGCTTCGCTGTCAAACACAGCAGAAGCAGCAGCGATCATAACGTCGCTACATGTGCAGAGAGCAGGGAGCCGCGCACACTGCTTAGCGCTGGCTCTCTGCTCTCTTAGCTACAGTACACATCGGGTTAATTAACCCGATGTGTACTGCAGCTGCATGTGCAGAGAGCAGCACACACACACTGCTTAGCGCTGGCTCCCTGCACTCCTAGCTACAGTACACATCGGGTTAATTAACCCAATGTGTGCTGCAGCTACATGTGCAGAGAGCAGGGAGCCGGCACTGGCAGCGTGAGAGCGGCGGAGTCTGGTAACGAAGGTAAATATCGGGTAACCACCACTCCAAAGACATACAGATAGGGACTCTAGATTGTGAGCCCCAGTGGGGACAGTGTTGCCAATGTATGTAAAGCGCTGTGGAAATAATAGCGCTATATAAATGAATAAAATTATTATTATTATTATTATGTTTACCCTGGTTACAGCTTACCGCAGCTGCCAGACGCCGGCTCCTGCTCTCTGCTCGCTTCATTTCGTTGCTCTCTCGCTGTCACACACAGCGATCTGTGCGTCACAGCGTGAGGGCAACAATAAAAAAACGAACCAGGGCTGTGTGTAACGAGCAGCGATCTCACAGCAGGGGCCAGATCGCTGCTCAGTGTCACACACAGCGAGATCGCTAATGAGATCACTGCTGCGTCACAAAAACCGTGACGTAGCAGCGATTTCGGTAGCGATCTCGCTATGTGTGAAGCACCCCTTAGGCTCTCTTGAATTTTTCAACCTTTTCCCACATTTCAGGCTTCAAACATAAAGATAAAAATTTTAATGTTCTGGTGAAGAATCAACAACAATTGGGACACAATTGTGAAGTTAAACTAAATTTATTGCTTATTTTAAACTTTTTTTAAAAAATAAATAACTGAAAAGTGGGGCGTGCAATATTATTCGGCCCCTTTAAGTTAATATTTTGTAGCGCCGCCTTTTGCTGCGACTACAGCTGCAAGACGCTTGGGGTATGTCTCTATCAGTTTTGCACATCAAGAAACTGAAATTCTTGCCCATTCTTCCTTTGCAAACAGCTCGAGCTGAGTGAGGTTGGTTGGAGAGCATTTGTGAACAGCAGTTTTCAGCTCTTTCCACAGATTCTTGATGGGATTTAGGTCTGGACTTTGACTTGGCCATTCTAACACCTGGATACATTTATTTGTGAACCATTCCATTGTAGATTTTCCTTTTATGTTTGGGATCATTGTCTTTTTGGAATACAAATCTCCGTCCCAGTCTCAGGTCTTTTGCAAACTCCAAGAGGTTTTCTTCAATAATGGTCCTGTATTTGGCTCCATCCATCTTCCCATAAAGTTTAACCATCTTCCCTGTCCCTGCTGAAGAAAAGCAGGCCCAAACCATGATGCTGCCACCACCATTTTGACAGTGGGGATGGTGTGTTCAGGGTGATGAGCTGTGTTGCCTTTACGTCAAACATATCGTTTGGCATTGTGCCCAAATAGTTTCATCTGACCAGCGCACCTTCTTAAACATGTTTGGTGTGTGTCCCAGGTGGCTTGTGGCAAACTTTAAACAACATTTTTTATGGATATCTTTGAGAAATGGCTTTCTCCTTGCCACGCTTCCATAAAGGCCAGATTTGTGCAGCGTGTGACTGATCATTGTCCTATGGACAGACTCTCCCACCTCAGCTGTAGATCTCTGCAGTTCATCCAGAGTGATCATGTGCCTCTTGGCTGCATCTCTGGTCAGTCTTCTCCTTGGTGAGATGAAAGTTTAGATGGATGGCCTTGTCTTGGTAGATTTGCAGTGGTATGATACTCCTTCCATTTCAATAAGATCGCTTGCACAGTGCTGCTTGGGATGTTTAAAGTTTTGGAAATATTCTTGTAACCAAATCCGGCTTTAAACTTCTCCACAACAGTATCATGGACCTGCCTGTTGTGTTCCTTGGTCTTCATGATGCTATCTGTGCTTTAAACAGAACACTGAGACTATCACAGAGCAGGTGCATTTATACGAAGGAGACTTGATTACACACAGGTGGCTTATATTTATCATCAGTCATTTAGGACAAAATTGGATCATTCAGAGATCCTCAATTAACTTCTGGAGTGAGTTTGCTGCACTGAAAGTAAAGGGGACGAATAATATTGCACGCCCCACTTTTCAGTTATATTTTAAAAAAGTTAAAAATAAGCAATACATTTTGTTCAACTTCACAATTGAGTCCCACTTGTTGATTCTTCACCATAACATTAAAATTGTAATCTTTATATTTGGAGCCTGAAATGTGGAAAAAGGTTGAAAAATTCAAGGGGCCGAATACTTTCACAAGGCACTGTATGTGAGCTCCCACATAGCATCCTCTATACTATGTGAGAGCTCATACTGTATATAGTGCTACTTTGTGTAGGCTCATACTGTTTATAGCGAGCTATGTGAGGGCTCATTCTGTATATTTAGGGATGTCGTCATACTTAGTTTATTTATTTCACTCACTTATACAGTGCTATTAATTCCTCAGTCCTTTTACAGACGTGATTATCACTTTCCCCATTGAGGCTCACAATCTAAGTTCACTATCAGTTTGTTTTGGATATAATTAATGTTAGTATCAAATAACTATAATTGACATGTTATTAATATTAAGCAGAATACATTTCAGCCTATTGGTTCAGCCTCCACAACATTCACAATCTCATGTGGCCCCTCGGAATAATGAATTTTCCACCCAAGGTCCAATATGTATACCGCTATGTTATGCATAGTGTGGAACATAAAGGAAAACTTTGTGAGGCGCTCTATGCAGCCTACTGTCTCTTGTTTTGTATCTACAGATGTGCACCAGAGGACCTGAATGTTAATCCCATGACCTGTCACATGATCTTTCAAAGGGGAGATCATTTAACATGTTACATCGGATTTTGGGGGTTTGGTCATGCCTTCTCAACTGCTTAGGGCCCTTGCCACTCTTAATCCGCCCCTGGAATTACCATGAGCAGACATCAGATTTTATATACAGGATAATATGTGGCTGGTGTACTATCTGTAGTCACAGTATATCCAGCAGGTGAAATAACTATTGTGCATGTCACCAATTTTCTAAGTTAACATATTTATTAAGGTGATAATGACATGAATTTCTCATCAGATGTTGGTAACAACTTATCCAGTCCACATAGGAAAGAGAAATCAAACCGTAGATGTCCATAAATTAAGTGATGTGTAATAATGA